>NW_004444259.1:219680-253915 GCF_000243295.1 Trichechus manatus latirostris
AAAGAAGGGATAACAGGCACCAAGCAAGTCAGCAGAACACATTACATTAGCCCTCAAAGCTTTGAAAATAATCCTCTGTTCTCTGAGGCAATTTACACAATGGCCCTGCCCTCCAGACTCTAGATATTGGCCACACTCTGGATTAGGTATCTGTTAGAGCAGCACCCCACTCTCAGTACCAAATTCTGTCTTAGGCGGGGTTCTCTAGGAAAGCAAAACCAGCAAAGTATAGAAATATATATAGAGAGAGCTTTATATCAAAGAAACAGCTCATGTGATTGTAGAGGCTGGAATTCCCCAAGTCCGTGGATTAAGATACAGGCTTCTCCCGATTCACATAGCCACAGGGACTGGCGAGCCCAAGATCTGCAGGTTGGGAAGCAGGGCTCTTGCTCACAGGCTGTGAAGATCGACGAATCCCAAGATTGGCAGGCAAGAACGCAAGGCTTCTCCTGATTCACGTAGCTGCAGTGGCTGGTGAACCCAAGATTAGCAGGTTATAAAGTAGGGCTCTTCCTCACAGGCTGTGAAGATCGACAAATCCCAAGATCAGCAGATAAGCTGATAGCTCAAGTCCCAAGAACTGGAGGTCAGATGAACAAGGAGGCAGCTGCAGGATCCAGAGCAAGTAAAAAGTCAGAATGTCTGCTTATATTAGGATGCAGGCCACACCCCCAAGGAAACTCTCTTTCAACTGATTGGCTACTCACAGCAGATTCAATCATGGGAGTGATCACATATAAACTCTGAGAATCATGGCCCAGCCAAGTTGACACAAAATCTTAACCATCACAACACCTCAACATAAAGAAAAGAAAAATCCTCACAACTGGACCAGTAAGCAACATCATAATAAATGGAGAAAAGTTTGAAGTTTTCAAGGATTTCATTTTACTTGGATCCACAATCAATGCCCATGGAAGCAGCAGTCTAGAAATCAAACAATATATTGCATTGGGCAAATCTGCTACAGAAGACCTCCTTAAAGTTTGAAAAGCAAAGATGTCACTTTGAGGACTAAGGTGTACCTGACCCAAGCCATGGTATTTTCAGTTGCTTCATATGCCTGAGAAAGCTGGACAATAAATATGGAAGATCTAAGAAGAACTGATGTCTTTGAATTATGGTGTTGGTGAAGAATATTGAATATACCATAGACTGCTAGAAGAACGAACAAGTCTGTCTTGGAAGAAGCACAGCCAGAATGCTCCTTAGAAGGGATGGTGGTGAGACTTACGTACTTTGGATGTGTTATCAGGGACAACCATTCCTTGGAGAAAGACGTCATGCTTGGTAAAGTAGAAGGTCAAGGAAAAAGAGGAAAGTCTTAATGAAATAGATTGACACAGCGGCTGCAACAATGGGCTCAAACATAGCCACGGTTGTGAGGATGGCACAGGACTGGGCAGTGTTTCATTCCATTATACATAGGGTCTCTATGAGTTGGAACTGACTCCACAACATGTAACAATAACAACCATGGCAATGGACAGTTGGTGGTTTCAGAGTTTGGATACTGTGAGCATCATTGTCTATGTCTTCTGATGCACAAGTGTAATCATTTCCCTAGGAGTAAAATTGCTGGGTCATTGGGTATGGGTCTCTTCATCTTTATTAGATAATACAAACTGTTTTCCAAAGTGCCTGAACTACTTTACACTCCCACCAGAGGTGTATGAGAGTTCCAGTGGCTCCACATCCCTCCCAGCACTTGGCATTGCTGTCTTTTTCATTTTAGCCATTACCGGTGGATGTGTAGTGAATCTCATTGCAGCTTTCACTGGCATTTCCCCGATGATTAAAAAATCTAGCGCCATGCCCCGTGTTTATTGGCCATGTGGAGCCCTGGTTGTGCAGTGGTAGAGCACTCGGCTAGAAACCACCAGCCACTCCACAGGAGAAAAATGTGGCTGTTTGATTCCATAAAGATTACAGCCTTGGAAACCCTATGGGGCAATTCTACTCTTCCCTATGGGGTTTGCTAAGAGTTAGAATCGACTCGACAGCAATGGATTTTTATTGGCCATGAGTAATTCCTGTTCTGTAAAGTACCTGTTAAGTCTATTGCCAATTTTTCTATTGGGTTGCCTGTCTTTTTCTTAATAATCAATAGGGATTTAAAAAACATATTGTGGATATAAGTCCTTTGTCAGTTTTATGTGTGACAGATACCTTTTCCCAGTTTGTGACTTGCCTTTTCACTCTCTTCATGATATATTTTGAAAAACATGAATTCTTCATTTTGCTGTAGTCCCATTTGTCTTTATCTTTTCCTTTCTGCTTAATGTTTTTCACATCACGTTGAAGAAATCTCTCCCTCCCTTGAGGTTATGAAGATATTCTCCTGTATGATCTTCTGAAAGCTTTGTAGTTTCACCTTTCACATCAAAGTCCATAAACCACCTGGAGTTGATTTTTGTGTGGGATGTATAGTAGGAGTCTAATGTCATTCTTTATCCTTATGGATACTCGATGGTCCCTGCACAATTGATTGAGACGATGACCCCATCCTCACTTCAGTGCTGGGTCCCCTCTGTCATAAATCAATTCTGTATATACACATGGGTCTATCTCAGGGCTCATGCTTCTACTCCACCAGCCTATTGTCCATCCTTATACCAAAAACACAACAGACAGATGTCTCTCTACAGCTATTGATCCAGGCTGTGCTCATTAGGGATTAGAGGGCTAAAAGTTAGATGTAGCCCAGATTAGTAAGGATCTGGAAAATCAACTGGAAAAAAACAGGACTTGACCTGGGGACCAAGGGGATGCCCCAGCATGTCAGGGAGCAGGAGAGAGATTATGAATGAGCATCTCAGGAAGATAAATCTGGGAGCCAAGGGACAGCATGAGGCTGAGGGAAGAATGCAGGCGTTATTGGAGTGGTCTAAGGCTGAGGGCACAGGGACCTGGATGAAGGAGGTGGCGGTGGAAACAGAAAGGAAGGGATGCATCCAAGAGACGTTGAGAAGAGAAAGTAAAAATGAAGGGCTTTCTTGAGTCATTGTAAGAGGGAGGAGTGGAGACTGAAATGATGCCAAGCTTCCCAGCCCGGAAACTGAGAGATGTTTCTGGTTTGATGAAAGAAACCCATCAAGTGGTTGGGGGAGCATGTCTTCCACCACTCAGTCCTGGAAGTTTGAGTCCTGCTGCAGAGAATCAATCAGAGTAGTCCTGACTGTACAGATCCTCTCTGCCAGGCTGGTCAGCAGTGCCACGCCGCCCATGGCTGTGAACCCAGTTTGAGCTTATATAAGGACATCCCAAAGCATAAGATTTGATTAGTAAGCAACAGTCTTTCCAATGACAAAGGTCACCTAGGTTAAAACAACAGTTACAACAACAATAGCAATGAAAACTAAAGAAAAAAACAACTTACAAAAATGAAGCAAAAAAGCCACCTAGCCCTGAGCCAAGTCATTGAACCCTATGAACTTAAACATATCCAAAAGGTACATGGAATACTTGTAACTGTTCTTTTTCTCTGTTGGCCTGGTGTGTTGAATGCATGTGGCAACCTCCTTCTCAATTTCCTACCCCTGCTGATTAGGCACCAAAGCAGTCAGGTCTAATATTATTACTGAAAAGCCAAAAGCATATTTACAGAGACTGGATGTGTATAAAGAGCAGATAAAGCAAGTCCCTTGAGAAAATAGAGTCCCAAAGCAGATAATGTTGTGAAAAGACTAAAATAGTTTTTGCAACTCAATTACACCACCAATTGAATTTTTAAATAGAGGCTATTCACATTTTAGGCTATAAAATCATTCTCTTAATCCCTTAAACAGCAAATAAAATTAAAATTTAAGATAAGGTTCACTTGGTTAAAAACAATATGAAAAGCTTCGGTAAATAATTAAAAGGGGTTTGGCAACATCATAACTAGCTAATTCCAGTGCATATTTAATAAATGGGCTATGGGAGGGGTTGCTGTTTATATATATATATATATATATATATATATGTATTTTGCTGTAGGGAAAATAAAAAAGCCTGATTTTTAGTGCTACGATGGTTTGCAGAAAAAATTGAAGGTGCTGTGAGTGCCCAGGCTGGGCATGGGGCTGAGTCAGGAAGGCCAGGCCCCTGGAGCTGGCTTCCCCTGAAAGACACCCAGAGTCCATGATCAAATGAGGCTAACACCAGGTACCTGCCACGAGGCGGGGCTTTGGGTGACATCTTGAGTCTGTAGCCGTCTCTCATTTTTTCTGTGATGTAAGAACCAATGCTGACTTTTCTCCTGGGTTTCAGAAATCCCATGCTCAAGCCACCCATCTTCAAACACAGAAGCCCTGTTTCAGAACAGTCAAGATTCACAAGTGTGCTGAATCCTTTCATTTATTCATTCATTCACTCACTTAGCCATTCACTTGCTTACTCATTCATCCATTTATAATTCACTCACTCACACACTCATCCTTCACTCACTCATCCACTCACTTGCCCATTCAGTCGTTTACTCACTCATTCATTCACACATTCACCCACTGATTAATTCATTCATACATTCACTCACTCACTCTCACTCATCCACTTATTCATTTATTCACGCACTCACTCATCCATTCATCTGTTCACTCAGTCACTTATTCACCCGCTCACCCACTCATCCATTCATCCATCCACTCGCTCACTTCACAAACATTTCTTGAGTGTTTTCTGTATGGCTTGGTGCTGTGGGGGGCTGCAGAGTAGACCAGGACTTGGTCCTTCTCTCAAGGAACTCATCCTCTAGTGAGAGACAGGAATAAAATCAAATTAACTCCACCTTGGGGCAGAGAAGAATAAAGGCAACATGGAGGTAAGAAGAGCCAGGACGTTCAGGCAAGAAGTGAATTCCAAGGCTAATATTCTGTATAATTTGCTTCTCATGTTTATTGCTTCTCTTCTCCACTAGAATGTCAGCTCCATGAGGGCAAGGACTTTTATCCATCTTGTTCACTGCTGTATCCCCTGTGACTAGAACAGTGCCTGGCACACGGTGGCTGCCCATTAAAATAATTGTTGAGTAAATGAGTGAATTTTGGGAGGAGGAGAGGGAGACTGATGAAGCTCTCATTGGAAATGCTTCCCAGAGGAGAGAACCCTGGAACTGGGCCTTGCTGAAAGAGAAGGATTTGATGGACAGCTAGAGTCTCATGGCATCTGGTCTGAAGGGATAGCTGGAGCGATGTCCTAGAGGTGGGCGACTGCATGGTGTGTTCAAGGAACAGAGTTGCCCCAGTAGAAGAATGTAAGGCACCAGGTGGGAATGGTGAGAGGTAAGGTTGGGACCAGACCACCGAGAGCTTGGAGGCACTTGCACATTCTCCATCTCAGAGAAAGACAGTTGGCACCCACTCACTGAGAAGGCTGCCTGTCTGCCGCCCCTGAGCCCCACCCACTGGAAGACTGTGGAAGAGCCCCATTCCATTGACCAAGTACCTACTGAGCACTCACTGTGTCGGCAAGGAAAGAACTAGTAGCAGAAGGTATATCAGGAAGGCCCTGGCAGGGAAGGAGCCAGGGGTGGGCCCCATGCTGGGTCTCTCAGCCTGGCTGTCAGTCCCATGATGGGGACAGGCCAGCTGATCCCAAGGGCCCCTGCAGCCCTGATTTGGGACTTTAATTATGGAAGAGAAGGCTTTATTCTAGAGAGCTGGGGAAGTCCTTGGGTTCCATTTCCCTCCCGGGACATGCAGTTCAGCTGGCACTGAGGCAGTTAAAGAGGAAAGGAGTGGAAATCCGGAGAGCCTGCAGCAGCCTCATTGTCTCTGAGCAGATTTTTGGCTTCTATGCATCAGCAGCTCTTTAGGAATGCGGAACAGCAGGCTTTTCACAGGCCAAGGTTGAGGTTTGGTTCCTGATAGTTTCTTGTTGCATGGCGAAGAGGGTGGGGTGGGCCAGATAGGCAGAGAGGAAATCAAAGACTGGGTGTCTTCCAAACTTCCTTTCCAGAAAAGCAAAGAGGAAAGGTAGAGCTGTAGCTGGAGGGACAGGCCACTTTTTCCATAAACTAGTCTCAGTTTTCACCAACATCCACTGCACAGGCAGCTGGGAGGGAGAAGCCAATGAGAAAGCCCCCATTCCAAAAGGCCTGGCCAACCTTTCTGGGTCTGCCCAAGTGGGGCTCAAGGACGGCTGGTGGCATTGGATGTCATTCCTGACACAGAAGCTATGCCTACACAAATAAAGCAGCTTAGGGAAAAGGCCTATGAGCAGTCAAAAACTGGTTACTGGAGAACCAACAGAACTAGTCATGATAGACAAAACAACCAGTTGCTTTCGAGTCAATTCCGACTCATGGCGACTCTATGTATGTCAGAGTGAAACTGTGCTCCATAAGGTTTTCAGCGGCTGATTTTTCAGAAGTGCCTTTTCAGGCCTTTCTTCTGAGGCTCCTCTGGGTAGACTTGAACTACCAACCTTTCTTCAGGTAGCAGCTGAGTGCATGAACTTTTTGTATTACCCAGGGACTCCTAAAAAACAAAAAACAAGCATACCCCTAAAGCAAGCTAGTCACCGGTTCTTCCTCTAGTTTGACCACATTCCATGGGTGGTTTGAAAAGTGTGAGTGTGGTACAGCCCAAAGCTAAATGACAACCCGCAGGAGGCCCAGCAAAGCCCTCCAGGGCAGTTTAGGTGGATGAAGTCAACGCTTTCAGTCAGTGAAGAAGGCTTTCGTGTGAGGCGTGGTGAGAGACAGAGGAGGCAAAGCCCCAGGAGGGGCCGAGCCTCGGTGGTGACGTTGCTGAGGTGGGAAGCCCAGGTAGGGGAGCCCTGACTGTGGAGCTTGTCGAACTTGAGGGGCCCATGGCTGTCCTGGAGTAGGGGCATCTCCTCGGCAGTCTCCATGAAGGTGGGGGGAGGAGTTCAGGTTGGCCACAGTCACTGAAGGAACGCAGGAACATCCAGGTGGGCACATCCAGCAGGCAGTTGGATATAAGCCTAGAGATGAGGGCAGAGGCAGGGCTGGCGAGCCAGTGCTGGGAGCCGAGGGAGTGACAGTCCCCTCCCCACCGCCAGCCCACACCTTTGTCACTGTGGCTACCAGGACCACACTGTGGTTTCTGGGTCTTTTCTGGTTCAGAGGAACCTCTCTGGCTCCCTAGGGCTTTGTGCCCAGGGCTTCTGGGACCTGGAGCCACCCAGGGGGCTTCTCCTGGACCCCAGCCACCTGCTGTTAGTGACCCCCAGGACACTTGCCAGGCTGGCCTCGCGGTGCCTGTCCATCTTCGTCCTCCGGTGCCCCCCACCCAGCCTGGCCACAACTGGTCCTCACATGAACCCACTCCCAGTGATCTTTGACAGGGCTCCGGGTCCTCCAAGCCCTCAAGGCCAAGGGTGCCTGGGAAGCCCTGCCCAGACCCCTCGGCTGAGGACACAGGGACCCCCAGCCTGGCCCTGACTTTCATGTGGCCTCGGGCACCGTCCTGCCCCTTGAGCCTTGGTGTCCCGTCCTGTCAGCACTAGGGCTGGGACCTGCCTGACCTAAAAGGCTGCACTGGCCACCTCCCCCAGGCCTCAGGGAGCAACTGGCTCAGGGCTCGAGGTGCGCCACAGCCCCCTGGGGCCACCCCAGGTCAGCCTTGGACCCTCGGTGCCCACCCCTGCAGTCCCATGGACTCTCCAGAGACAGGGCACCCTCCTCCCTGCCCCTGCAGAGCAGCCCACCCACTGGGGTGGTCCTGGGGGCCTCACTGGTCCTCCTGCTGATGGGGATGATAAAGAGGACTATCCAGCTTGTCCCCCATGCCTCTGAGAGCCCAGGGAGACCAGTGTGTCCCACAGACAGCCCAGTGTCAGCCACTGGGGTCGAGGGTGTGTGCCTGGGCAGACAGTGTCCTGTGTCCTCTGCTCAGCTGGTGGCAGCTTGTTCTTGTCTCTTGTTCATTTCCTTTTCAGACCCGCTTGGCCAGCCACTCACCAGCACTTGCAGACACGAGCGTGCCCAGGGAAGGCTGTGGGTGCATTAGTGAGGCAGACGGGTGCACCAAGGGACCTTGAGGACAGCTGATAAAACGTCGGCTTGGCTTGGCTTCATCTACTTATTAGCGTGGTCAGAAACTGCTATTTATATTTTTAACCCTCCAGGGACAGCCCTGAAACTCTGGGAAAAAAAAAGAGTTGGTGCATTTCCAGCCTTGAAAGGAAGAAATGATCAGTAGTCACAGACCTGGCTGGGCCGCCTTGGACGGGAGCTGTGGGGGCTGTGGCCCCCGCCTCAGCCTGAGAGCCAGGGAGCATGAAGCCCTGAGACGCTCTCCCTGTGGGGACCATGTCGCAGGGGCTCAGTGTCCTCAGCTGCAAGTTGAGGCTATTGTTGGGAGGATCAAAATCAGCAAGGGGCAGGAAAGCCTGTGGGAAAAATGGCGTGGGCCAATCGAAAGCTGCTGTCACACCTGGAAAAATGGAGACCCCGTCTCCCCGAGAGAAGACTCCAGAGGGCAGGGAGGCCACATGGTGGGTGTGGCTAGGCTGGAGCCAGAGGAAGATGGCCTTTGTGGGACCTGGAAGCCCCCTCTCCCCACGCTCCAGCCCTCTGGAAGCTTCTGTGGGGAGCACTGCAGCCCGTCTCTTCTGCGAGTGGCGCCCCACTTCTGAGCAGGTGCAGACCACCCTCACATGTTCCTGTCCCCAGCTGCGGGGCCAAGGCCGTCCTTGTTTCTGGGCCTCGGAGGCCCCTGTGGAGTGGGGGTGGGGGCTGGTGTCTCTTTTTGAGCCTCTCTTTGAGGGCGCCATTCCAAGTTTGAATCCGCTCTGATCCCAGAGGGGCTGACAGGTGGGAGTGAGGCCACCAACGGATCAGGCTGCAGTGGGGGTGAAGGGATGCGACTCCTGCCTTCAGCCCAGCCCAGGCTCTGGGAATCAACTGGGGAGGAGCTCAGGGGATGCCATGGGTCAGAACCAAGTTTTTGAAGCACACTGAGAACCTTCCTCATGTTGAAATGTTTCCACTGTGAGCCGTTTGCATGTTGGATGCCTGGTATTTAGTCTGCTGTGAAGGTGATGTTTGGGATACTTATCAATAAGCACTTGAACAATGCGCCATGGCCTGCTTGTGGTTTCAGGAGCCCTGGCTCCTGTCTTTGCATGTGTAGGCATAACTGAGTCCTTCCTGGGGCTGCCTCGAGCAAGACCAGCTTGCAGGAATCCCAGAACTCGATGGAGAAGAGCAACCCTCCCCCCGACACCCCCCATGAGGTGTCCTGGCTTTGCTAAGGGCACCAGGCAATGTGCATTTCAACTTCGTGGAGTCCACGGACGCTAATGGTCTCTTTGCCACGTGCTCAGTCCCTATTAATTTTTGGCGCAGCACCAAGCACTGTTCTAAATCCATGATGGAGCCACGGAGGAGGCCCACCAGGCCACTCAGCACAGCATACTGCCTGATTAGAGCTCATGTTTAGCTCAATTAACATCTCAAGTCCATATTTTATGGCTAAATCTACGTGCATCATAATCTAAAAGCAAACATTTGCCTTTGATAGCTCTGATGTGTGCGTAGAATCAGTTTACTGTTGATGTTTTAATTTTTTATTTTTTTCAGAATAGCTTTGCAGCAGAAAATCGAGGCCTGCTGAGTTCTGTATTATACTCTGCAACTTATTTTCCTGTTTTTTAAAAACATAAACCATCTAATTAATCCATGTAATCTGGAGACTGTTTAAACCCTTCGTGCTCGTAAGACAAATTGAATGAAGTTGTAGCTAATTTGTATCAGAGAAAATGGAAACTGGGAAAAGAAATGGGTTTTCTGTTTGGTTTTGGTTGGCATGTCTGTCTTTTGCCTCCTAGTTTGTGGTTTGTTAGCTGCCATTGGATTGGTCCCCAACTCATGGTGACCCCATGCACAATGGAAGGAAGTGCTGCCCGCTCCTGCACCATCCCCATGATCGGTTGTGGATAAGACCGTTGTGGTCCACAGGGTTTACACTGGCTGATTTTTGAAAGTAGATCACCAGGCCTTTCCTCCTAGTCTGTCTTAGTCTGGAAGCTCCACTGAAACCTGTTCAGCATCATAGCAACACACAAGCCTGCACTGACGTGAGGTGCGTTGGCTGGGAATCGAACCTGCATCTCCTGCATGGAAGATGAAAATTCTACCAGCTTCCTTAGCCCCATCGGCAAATATATGGCCAGGATAGGAAGGCTTTGAGACAAGAGAATAATGAAATGATATTCCAATCAGAGGCAGTTTAAGTTGCTTTAACGCCCCTTGGAAAATGTTAACTAATATTCCAAGAAAGAAGTTCTGTTAACACAGTGCCAACAGGGGGCGCTTTTCTTCCGGCCCCAGCTCGGTTGGGTGAGGGTCCAGCGGCCAGGCAGTGCCCGGCACAGCCACAACACACCCAGCTCCTGCCTTTCCCGAGCCTTGCCTTTGCATTGGCAGTGTTCTGCAGCCCTAATCCCACCGCCTCCTGCCAGCCACGTTGTGAGGCTTCCTTTCTTCTCAGCACCCCCATCTCTGCAGAGGGGAAGCTAGCGAGGGAGGACAGGACTTTTCTGAGGCTGCACAGCTGATATGCAAAGAAGCCAGGAGGCGATCTCAGAGCTACCTGACTCCAGCCCCTTGGCTTGGCCCTTTGTGGCCCAAGGCAGAGCCCCCCAGCCTTCAGCCTTGAGTGGTAAGGAGGGCACAGGGGCAGAGAAAGGCTGCAAAGGCCAGGGCACAGCATCTCTGGGCCTTTTGGACACTTCTCATCTTGGAAACCTCCGCAGTCGTCCCGTCCCCTCCCTCCCGAACCCCAACCTTGTCGGTTCCCAAGCCCCGCCTGGCTCAGGACTGAAATCCCAAGAAACAAAGAGGCTATTTAGGTGCAAATATCCCTAATGAATAAAGAAAGGAGATTCACTTGCCAGATTATTTAAGGCAAGTTGTGGAAGCCATTTCTCCTGAGCCAGCAAGTTGGGCAGGGCCTGCCTGTAAGGGGCACGGGCAGCTCTCAAAAGGCTGCCTTCAGCTGCTCTCCTGGACCCGGTACCCGAGGACTTGACGGCAGTTGCACAGTCTCACCGTGGGCCGAGTGCCAGGGAGAGCCCCTGCAGGAGGCTATTGGACCAGACCCTCCCGGGCCTTCTCACCAGGGACTGGAGAACGAGGGGGTAGCCGAATGGGATTGCAGATGCCCTAGACAGGTCCAGGCCGGCTCCTCCCAGGCCCCCTGCTGTGTGTCTGCGCAGGGCTGCTACCGCCACCATCTTTGCCTCAGCTCTGCCTCAGCTCATCGCGGTCGCCCCTAGTGGAGCCCCAGTTCAAGGACTCCATCCTGTGACCATTATGGCGTGGGGAGGGGACAGAACAGGAACTCTGGAGTCAGCCCTGGGTCCAGGTCCCAGCTCTGCCTTTTACTAGCATGTGACCTGCTTTGAGCCTCAGTTCCCAATGAACTCATTCAGTGAAAGAAAAAAAATCACCTTTGTGAAGCACCTAACATGTGCCAGGCCTACTTCTTGCTAGACCTTGGGGTTACACCGTAATCAGGACAGACGCCCTGTCCTCAAGGAGCTCATCGTCTTGGGAATAAGTACATTAGAACGAGGCTGTGGACACAATGTCAGTGCCCTGTGCTGTGTTCTGACGTGACAGCTGAGCTCCTAAAACACCCCCACTACCAAGAATTACAGAGTCCCTGGGTGGTGCAAATGGCGAACACGTTCGGCTGCTAACTGAAAGACTGGAGGTCTGAGTCCACCCAAGGTGCCTCAGAAGAAAGGCCTGGTGATCTACTTCCCAAAAATCAGCCATGGAAAGCCCTATGGAGTACAGTTCTTCTCTCACACACTCGGGGTTGCCATGAGTCTGAGTCAACTCTATGGCAACTGATTTTTTACCAACAATTATAAGAATACACCAAAGCACTAGGGACTAGACAGTTCTGGACTTGCAATAAAACCAAAAACGCATTGCTGTCAACTTGATTCCAACTCATAGCGATCCTATAGGACAGGGTAGAACTGCCCCACAGGGTTTCCAAGACTGTAATCTTTACGGAAGCAGACTGCCACATCTTTCTCCCTCAGACTTGCAATAAGAAATAATTTTTCCTGCAGGGATTTCCATAAGAAAAGATTTTTGGGGAAAAAAAAAAAAGGTACGGGTGTGTTTGGCTCTTGCAAGCTAAGGTACTTCAAATGGACAGCACATAAAGCCACACCAAAATCAAGTTTCTAGACCACCCACATAATGCCGCTCCTCAGTTTGAAGATGGTGTGACTGATGACAGGCACATCATTTAGTTATAGCTCTTCGGGATGAGAAGAAGAAAAAGCAACACTCCACTGCATACACCCATTGATAGTGCCTCTCCAAACACCTGTCATCGCAGCCCAGGTCACCTGGTCACAGGCCTGCCAGCAAGCCAGCCACTCTGCTAGCACAGTTGGGTTTATCTGTCAGTCACAGGTGACAGCTTCAGTCTTCCCCTGACCCTGGAACCTAGTTCCCAACTCTGACCCTGTCAGGGCCAAGAGCAAGCTGCCTAATGCAGCTCCTAGTCCTAGTGGTGCCTTCTGTCCAATTTGGGCCATCACACTCGCCCCTCAGGAGGAGGCCAAGGCTGCAGGGGCAGCAGCTGGCATGTTCTGGGGAAGTGAATTGACAAGAGTGGTTGGTGTGGAGAGGAAAAAGGATGGGGTGGCTCAGGGGTAAAGTCCAGGTTCCTGGCCTCAACACCTGGGTGAATGGCAATGCCAATTAGTGAGACATGCACTCCAGGAGAGGTGTGGGGTAGGATCCACCAGAATCGGGGGGCACTGAGTGTCTTCTGAGGCTCCCCCTCCTCCGGGGGTAAGGATCAAATGGAATCATGCTTGGCAAACTTCTAGAACGGTGCCTGCCTGGAACTTGTTAGACCCTCAATCATCTCCTCCTTCCTCCTTCTTTCTTCTTTCCCTCCCCCTCTTCCCTCTCTCATTGATGTTGTTGCTATGGTATGGATATTAGTTTCCTGGGTGTTAAGGAGGCATCACTGGGCTGAAATTCAGTGTGGGCAGGACCTTGCTCCCTGCGGAGGCTCTAGGGGAGGATCCTTCCTTGCCTCTTCGAGCTTCTGGTGGCTCCAGTCTCAGCCACCATCTTTACGTGGCTGTCTCCTCTGTGTTTTCTCTGCTTCTTATAAGGACACTTGAAATTGGATATAGGGCCCACCCGGATACTCCAGAATGATCTCATCTTGAGAGCCTTAACTTGGTTACATCTACAAAGACTCCTTTCAAATAAGATCATGTTCACAAGTTCTAAGTGGACATATCTTGTTGCGGGGGGGGCACCATTCAGCCCATTACAGTATGAATATTAGAATTTCCCATCAACCCCAGGCCCATGGGCCAAGCCTCCTGCATTTTCCTGAACAGGGCCCTGCAGGACGTGCCAATAGCACAGCTAAGTGCCCCCAGCCATGGCAGCTTTTAGCAACTCTCCAGAACTCATGGGGAAAGGGCCCTTGGAGACCAGGTGATCCAAGCCCGTCACTGGCCTGGAGGGGAGACTGAGGCCTGGCCTGGTGCTTGCTGCTGGGACACAGGATTAAGCACAGCGCGTGTGGTGGCCCTTGGCCTCTCCCTGTGTCGGCAGGCAGCTTCCGGCTCCTGCCCTCAGGGCTGACCACACTTCACTGAGGGCCTGTAAAGAGGAGGCTCCCCCATCCCACTCTGAACTGGGAGGCACACAGCAGCCAGAAGCAGTGGCCATGAAGCCCAGAGGGTAGGGAGAGCCCACCAGGCCCTGGAGCTGGGGACCTGGGCTTGAGCCCTGACTCCACCGCTTCTGTCACCTTCGGCCATTCATGAGGTAAAATGGCAGCCATGAGCCCGGTCGGCTCGTGAAGCATGGTGTGAGCTGCCAAGGCCCCTGTATAGGCCATCCATAGAGATGCCAGTCCCTCCTCCCACGTGTGTGGCTTAGGCGCCAGGACTGGTCTGTGCCTGCGTCAGATGGCACAAACGCCGCCACCCCTCATGCTGGGAAAGCAGGGACTTGGGTGAGAGCAAGGCCTGGGGGTTCAGAAGACTTGTGCCAAGCTCACCCCCCTCATACATCTCTAAGAACACAGTGATCGAACAGAACAAGAGAAAGACCATGTTTTTGCGAGAGGGGGGAGGGGCAGTCCAGTGACCAATTTGGGTGATTAGCTGTGAGAAGAGGGTCCTTTATTCTAGGCGTGTGTGTGCCTTTTAATTTCCTCTTGCGCTCGCCGGAGGGGGCCCAGTAACCGGGCGATTGGTATTCCTCTCCAGCCTCGGAGGACGCGGGCACTCTCTCAGAGATGGCTCCAGGTGGTGCCAAGTGCCACCTGCACTCCCAGCTTCCCCATTAGCTGCTTGGCAGTAAACCTCAACAGGCCAGGAGGGAGGCTCGGGGCCCACACAGCCCTCGAGGCAGCAACAGCAGGTCCCCGAGGTCCCTGTTGACCTCGGCGTCTTTCCTGCTTTGTGCGAGGCAGAACGAGAAACATACTGGCTGGTGCGATCAGGGCCTGGCTCCTTCAGTGAGTATGTGGCTGAGAAGTCACACACCAGACCATGACAAGAATACCTTTGGCTTCCTCAAAGGAGCTGTCACAGGGCTGCTGGAGATGATGCCCCAGGCAGGTTAAAGATCCCGTTTAGGAAAACGTGGAAGAGTTGTGGACGATTCCGTTGTGTAAGACCCGCGGTACTGCACTGACTGTGGACCAGCCTCCCAGCCCCTCCGGTCCCGGGATTTGACGCCTTCCCCAAGGGACAAGCCATCCTTATCCTGTCTCACACACGTTCCTTCTTTGAAGTACCCTGGGCAATTTCTCACAAACGGAAATGGTGGCTCCTCCCAGGCTGGTGCCTTGACCTCTTGAATCTCCATTTTGGCACCAACAAGTGGCATAGGGCTGCTGCCCTGGGGTGATCCAGGAGAATGGTGAAGAGGAAACCGAAATCACTTGCATGAAAGTGTGTCAGAAACTGCTGTTTACAGGTGTTGAGGAAGGGGTGACAGGCCTGTATCGCTGTAAAAGGGCCATCATAAAAGTCACATGCTGCACCCTCGAAGTGCTCAGAAGGTCTGAAGCCTGCCCAAGCTAGCATGCAGCCTAGTGCAGAGAGACTGCAGGACCCGGCTTGGCTTGCCAAGCTCAGTGAAGTTCTCAGGCTCTTTCCACTACATTGTGAAATTCAGAGAAAAGAAGAGTCCCAAAGTGCAAAATCTGAGTTTCACAAAACTCAACCAGACCAAAGTTTGAAATATAGTAGGAGCTAGGGGAGATAGCTTCAAATTGCCCATTAGAAATAGCATTTTGAAATTAAAACTAATTTTTCAGACTTGCCCAGACTCTGGGGCTGAAAATGCCAAGGTGCTGGGGGTTCTTGGGCTGTGAGAAGTTCCTACATAACGTTGTGGAGGTCGTAGCTGGAAGACTCCCTCAGCTCCCCGATTCTTTGTCCACCCAGTGGTCATACTGAGAAGCAGATTGTTAACACCGTAAGGACTCAGAGTGGTCTTTAAAGGTTCTGAAGTCAAGGCCTCAACAACCAGAGAGCTGTTTCCAGAACTAGGAAGTTTGAAGGACTTAAAATCAACCAGAAGAATAAAGGCAACAGAGGAAGAGAGAGAAAAGAGAGCAAAAGGCTCAGAGGAAGGGAGAAGGGAGGGGGAGAAGAGAAGGGGAGAGAGACCATGAGAACATTTCCTGGTGATTTTAATTTTCACATCACAAAGCAATGCACGTCTGTCAACTGTTGTATTTCCCCATGATGCCTACTGTGACCACATGGGGGTTCCTCGGGGAGAGAAGAATCTAGAACTCATTCTGTTCCGCCCCAGCCTGGTCTGCCCACAGCTGTTTGGGCACAAAGGAAGGGGGGCAAGAAAAGTTGCCAAGGGCTCTCCTTTCTCTAGGGGAAATGGCTGATTTTTCACCTCTACTGGAAGGTGAGAGCCATCCCACAGTGCAGTCCTGGATTTTGCCTGCTCGGATTTGACAGAAACCTGGAGTGAGTCAGAGGCTGCCCTGGGACGGGCAGGACACAGGCCTCCTGGGTCTGCTTTCAGCGCCTAGGATTCGGTAAATGATAGAATGACAGGATCCTAGACCTGAAGAGCATCTCAAGAAGTCATCCGTTCAGCCTGGCCTCCAAGGACGCTGTCTCAATTAGCAGGATTCTCATCCAGTCAGTGATGGGCTGAATGTCCCAGCCACAGGGACCAAGGACAGGCCTTGGCCTCCATGCTCCTAATCCCTTCCTTGAAGAGGTCGGATAAGTCACATGACGAGTCTCAAGCAAGGGACTTCGAGCTGGCGGCTTCCAGCAGCCTCCTGCTCCTGAACCATCGTCACCTCCTCCTGAAGCCCTTCCATCCTCCATCCACCCATCCATCTAGGCCCTGAGGAGGCTTGGTCGAGAAGCAGAGGAGGGCTTCTGCCTCTGCTCCAGGGGAGGAGAGGCCTGGCTTCCTGTCCCAGCTTTGCCACTTAGCACCTGTATGAGCTTCCTGTGGCTACTCTAACAACTTACCAAAAACTCAGTGGCTTAACATAACAGAAACGTATTCTCTCACAGTTCTGGGGGCCAGCAGTCTGAGATGAGCCTTATAGGGAGTGATGAGTGTGTGTGTGTGTATTTGTTTCCTTCCCTTTCTTAGCCCGTTACTTATCATAAAACATAAGATACAAAAGGAGTTAGTGCGTTTTTGGTTGTATGCATGTTAGTTGTATCATGTTAGGTGGAAATATGACTTTGTTATTGTCTTTATTGAAGATTACATATGGTTTAAAGAGATGTGTAAGGGTGACAAGTTGACAAGGGGTAGACTGTGATGGTTAATTTTATGTGTCAACTTGGCTAGGCTATAGTTCCCAGTTGTTTGGCCAAACACTAGTCCAGTTGCTGTTCCATAATATAATCTAATGGAATGTAATGGTATCACCTTCCACAATGCGATCTAATGTCATGTAATCACTCAGTTGAAAAGGGAGTTTCCTTGGGTGTGTTCTGCCTCCAGACTGTAAACAGATATTTTGGCAGAATTCACCCTCTCTCTTCACTCTGTGGAAACCTGGGTGGCGTAAAGGTTAAGAGCTACAGCTGCTAACCAGAAGGTCGGCAGTTCAAATCTACCAGCTGCTCCTTGGAAACTCTATGGGGCAGTTCTACTGTGTCCTATAGGGTCACTATGGTTCGGAATCAACTTGACAGCAATGGGTTTTTGGTTTTCTTCATTCTGTACTTTCTGTCACCTGATCTACGGATCTTGGGACGAAAGCCTGCAGGAGTCTCCAGCCTGTTGCCAGACCAACAGATTTTGGACTTGTCAGCCCCCACAATCACATGAGA
This sequence comes from Trichechus manatus latirostris, assembly GCF_000243295.1. Lineage (NCBI taxonomy): Eukaryota > Metazoa > Chordata > Mammalia > Sirenia > Trichechidae > Trichechus > Trichechus manatus. The sequence goes on from NW_004444259.1 coordinate 236,976, forward strand.
CAATTCCTTAAAGTAGATCTTTTCTCTCTGTCTCTCTCTATGTGTCTGTCTCTCTCTCTTTAAGTGTATAGATATATATATATAAATCAAACAACGTATTGCATTGGGCAAATCTGCTGCAAAAGACCTCTTTAAAGTGTCAGAAAACAAAGATGTCACTTCGAGGACTATGGTGCGCCTGACCCAAGCCATGGTATTTTCAGTTGGCTGATATGCATGAGAAAGCTGGACAATGAATAAGGAAGACTGAAGAAGAATTGACACCTTTGAATTATGGTGTTGGCGAAGAATACTGAACATACCATGGACTGCCAGAAGAACGAACAAATCTGTCTTGGAAGAAGTACAGCCAGAATGCTCCTTAAAAGTGAGGATGGTGAGACTTTGTCTCATGTACTTTGGACATGTTATCTGGAGGGACCAGTCCCTGGAGTAAGACATTATGCTTGGTAAAGTAGAGGGTCAGCAAAAAAGAGGAAGACTCTCAATGAGATGGACTGACACAGTGGCTGCAACAATGGACTCAAGCATAACAATGATTGTGAGGATGGCGCAGGACTGGACAGTGTTTTGTTCTGTTTTACATAGGGTCACTATGAGTCGGAACCAACTGGATGGCATTTAACAACAACAACTATATATATGTGTGTGTGTGTGTGTGTGTGTGTGTGTGTGGTGTGTGTGTGTATCACTGATCTGTTTCTCTAGAGAACTCTACGACATAGGGCTAAAATCAAGGAGTCTGCAGGGCCACATTCCTTCTGGAGGCTCTGAGGGGGACTCCATTTCCTTGCCTTTTCCAGCTTCTAGTGGCCGCCTGCATTTCTTGGCTTGTAGCTCCTTTTTCCATCTTCAAAGCCTGCTTCTGTCATCACATGGCCTCCTCTTCTGTGTGTGGATAATCTAGGCTGCTCTCCCCATCTCAAGATCTTTAACTCCATCACATCTGCAAAGTCTCTTTGCCACGTAAGGTAACGTATCACAGGTTCCGGGGATTAGGGCACGGCCATTTTGTGGGGCCATTATTCAGCCTGCCCCACCAACTATGCGTGTTCGGGCAAGCATGTCTCCTCACCCCTCAGAACCTCATTTTCCTCATTTGCACGAATAGGATGAGGCTCTCTGCCCTGCTGACCTCTTCAGATTCATATGAGTTTCCAATGAGCTGGTGGATGTTAAAGCATTTGGTAAGTTGTTGAGTAAAGACCAGCATAAGCACTGGTTCTTGTTACCCTTCCTATGAAGCCGAGGTCCCCTCAGTTGAGTCACCAACAGTCCAGGAAAAATAGTGCCCCGTGCAGTCTTCGTATCAGGAGTCCTGCCTCCAGGGCCTTCTACAGGCATGTCTTGATAAATAGTCTCCAAGTTGAATGTGTCCCTAAGCCACAGGCCCCTCCCACCCTGTCCCTGTGAGTGAGAATGGGGTGTGGAAGGTCCTCTAGTGGGTGGAGGCCGGGCTGGCTTTTGATCCTAGCTCTGTCTAAAGGCACTGGTGAGGGAAGACCTCAATTGGTCCAAATGTCCCTTCCTACTCTGACTTGTCGTGTGGTTCCAGTAAGATCTATGTGTACATAAATAAGATCATGAGCATGAAGCCCTCAGCACAGTGCTTGGCCCAGAGGGAATTTCACAGTCATTGTTCTCCGAATAGCAGTTAAGACTGTCAGTGCTTGTCACCCCTTTGCTGCCTCTGGGACTGTCCTTTGCTTCCTCCTCTGCAAGACACCCTAAGGCAACAGTCAGCAGCTACAGTAGCAAGGCACACATGCCCCTTGACATTAGTGTCACCCACCCCTCTGCCTGTTGCTGCCTGTTGTCATGTTGGTGGGCCGGGCACTACCGTCAGCCTCAGCTGGCTGGCCTTCCTGGAGGCAGGTCACAGTTTTCCAGCAGCTGATAGGAGGCAGGCGAGGAGGCAGTGGAGGTTCCAAATGGAATGCACACACACACTTGTAGAAACTAGCAAAGGCACACTCCCTGAGGTTGTCTTTTAATTGCTAACATCACTGTGGTCTCTCTTCTCCTTTGCTTCCTCTAGCCTTCATCCATTCATGTAGCCAGCATGAGCTATGCTTTAGCCAGGCCAAAGTTTTTAAATGTACCACTGTTCAAGGCAAACCAACCCCAACCTTTGAGAATGCTCAGGCTCATTTCTCCTAGCACCCTGGCTCCTGAGGGCTGGCTGGGCCTTGGTGGCAGGGGCAGCCTGGCTGGGTGGGGGTTGTGAGGATCACTTGGACTGAATCAGAGGTATCAGACTCTCCTGCGTTGGCCCACTGAGGCAAAGTGGGGGCAGCCACGGGTTTGTCATTGTTGAGTGGGTGGAAGCTTGGGAGGGGGCAATTCTCCGTGATGAGTCAGTCGAGATGCAAGCAGGGCACTGGGTGTTGATGAAAATAAAAAGCCTTCGTCCTTGCTTATTGGAAAGTTCAGTGAGCATGCTCTTTGATAAATGGTCACAGTAATGAAATTCACACTCTTTAATCACAGGGGCTATAACTTAATTAAAAACACATCGCGGATTGATTTGGATTGGAGAGCTCTCCTGGTTCCTGGACTTTATTAAATTTGGTGTTTTTTTGCTCAGCCTCGTCTGACACCTTTAAGTACCGAAGTCAATGGCTGAGGAGCTGAGTGTCACTGTCCTGATGGGGTAAATGCAGCTCTGGGGGCCCCAGGCAGACCGGGTTGAAGGGAGGGGAGCCAGGCGACCCAGAGAGGAGGCCCAGGCCCTGCAGCCCCTCCCTGCCCTTGCCTGTCCAGCTTCCAGGCAAGTATCAGAAGTAGGAGACCTCATATTCTGAGTCCTAGTCGGGGCTACTCTTAAACCAACTGAGTCAGGTCTCCCAGGAGAGACCTGATGTTCCGGAGGCCTGGCTGGAGGAGCAGTCCTGTGAGACTCTGAGTACTGAGCTCAGTAGACGCTGGTCACATGACAAACAGTACTAAGAGCTCCCATTCTTCTCCTTTAACGCTCACAGCCAGCTGTGAGAGAGGAACTGTGATTGGCCCTGAGTTACACGTGTGGAAACCAAGGAAGAGGAAAGAGGGGTGAGATGACGTGCCCAGAGGGCTGTGGGAGGCGAGGGCCAGGGCAGGTGCCATCCTTACACCCCACACCAGAAGCAACCCCCTCCACACACACAGATGCACTAGCCTTGTGTCTACACTGGTGCAGATAGACCTGGATACTGACACACACATCCACACACACATACACCTACAAACACCTACGCACAGCCATACAAACATACACACACCTCCACACGAGTGCAGATACCCCCAGATATAGACACCTATCCACACACTCATACATATCTTCACCCACACACATAGATGTCTCCGCGTGTCTATACCCATGCAGGTAACACCTGGATACAGATTCACATCCACACACACCTCACTGCCAACGCTCACTCACACACACACACACACAGATATCCACCGAGGCACACCTACACACCTGTGTGTCACTCCACCTGGAGAAGCGGAGGTGCAGGCAGCACTTAAATCGTGTGGAGAATACCGTGGTGGTGCTGGGGAGCAGGCTGGCCTTGTCTCCGGAGCACCCACAGGGGGCAGGCTGCACGGTGGCAGCAGGAGCACCAGGATTTAGGTGGGAGGAGGATTTTTGAGTCTCCAGCACTGGACTGGGTGATGTGGGCTGACACTTGCTCTCTGGGCCTTTTTCCAAAGGGAGTTAGGGCCCTTGTTCCAGGAACGGGCATTTCTACGTCAGCAGGCTCAGGGCTACGATGCAGAGAGGCCCAGGCTGGAAGGGAACAGAGAAGTGCTCACCCCAGCCAGCCCGTGTGACTGTGTGTGTGTGCAAATGGGGGCACCTCTGGGTGCACCAGTCTGCGTGTTTACCGTTGAGTATGGGACTGTGTGTGCCTGTGTGTGTGTGTGTGTGTGTGTGTGTGTGCACCCACGTGCATGTGCACGTGTGCATGGTGGGGGGGCAGCGCAGGTGGTCAGGGAAGGCTTACCAGGGAGGTGATACCTGAGCTGCAGCTAAGCTTGGCTTTAAACCCCTCATAAAATTATCAGGTGGCCTCCTATGTTGCCCCTCAGCCACCTTAATCCCTCTCCACCTGTCCCAGTCCCCTAGCACGTTGTCTTCAACAAATTTGTCTCCTCTGCTGGCTGCTGCAGATGGCAGAGGGCCTGCGGGGTCCCCCAGCCACCAGGCCTGTGAATGCTAAGCTTTCCCAGGCCACATTTGAGTCAGGCCCATGTTAAAAAGTTATTTGTTTTCTCTCTCAAAATCCAGAATGCGTATAGGTGCTAAAATGCACTGGATGCGAGGCTGCGGGGCCACACCTGCCCAGGATAACTGAACATCCCAGGCAGTTGCTCCATAACCAGTGGCTGAGAGCTTCCCGCACCCAGGAACTCAGGACTGGGCAAGGCACAAAGCAAAGGCTTCTCTGGGAGCAACCTTACAGTTGAGGCTTTCTCAGAGTAGCGTCTTCCTGAACATTCCAGTCCTATCAAGTGCTCTCTGGAGGGTGATCACAGGCAAGGTGGGTTCCCAATAGAGGCCTGGAACGGCCACAGAAGGTGGGCGGGCAGAAGTTGGAGTGGGGTCCACACAGTTGCTTCTCCAGCTCCCTGGAAATTTCTACTGGAAACAGACACAGGTATTTTCCATGGGCCTACAGTGTGGAGCTGCAGCCAGTGTGCAAGCTTCAGAAGTGAGGCCCTGGGGACCCCGGGAAGGCCTGTGGCAGACAGGGCTGTCCCTAGCAGCTTACTGCAGCCTGGCAGTGCAGAGCAGGGCTGGCTGCCTAATATGCAGGGCCCAGTGCAGTGTGAGAATATGGGGCCTCGTGTTCCAAAAGCAGGACAAAGAGTTTCCTTCTCTTCTGCAGTCTCTCTCTTGACTTGTCGTGGCGTTTTTTATTTGCTACTTAGTGACATGCTCTCTTGGGCACTCATGGGGTGAGTGCAGACTCTTACAGAGGCCCGAGCCTTAACCCGAAACTCAGCACACCAGACTCATCCCCATGCCCACGCTACTCTGAGAAAGTCCAATGGAACGTTCCATGATGCTAGAAATGTCCTATATCTGCACTGTCCAGTGTGGTAGCAACTAGCCACACTGGGCTCTTAAGCACTGAAAATGGGCCTAGTGCAGCTGAGGAGCTGAATTTTACATTGTATTTAATTTTAATTAATGTAAATTTAAATAGCCGTATGTGCCTAGCAGCTACCAGATTGGACAGCTCAGTTTTAGACAATAGGGAGAGAAAAGGAACAAAACTGGCAAAAATCCTTCTTCTCATGGAGCTTCTATTCTAGTGGAGAAGATAACAATAAGTCCTAGTCTCAGGTTTCTTGGGAAATTGGCCAGAGGAGTGGAGAGAACAGGGCTTTTGAAGTTAACAGTCTAGGGTAGAATCCAGGCTCTGGCCACTTCCTGTCTCTGTGATTTTGAACAAGTTGCTGAACTTCTCTGAGCCTGGCTAGCCCATCTGGGATGTGGGGTTAAGGAGCACCACCTTGCAGAGTGGCTGTGAGAACTCACGCCAGAAGCACATGAAACCCACTGCCGTGTACGCCAATGCGGATCAAATGTCCATTGGCCTTCCCATCCCCCATGTCCACTGTGTCGCTTGCAGCCTCTCTGGTGGATCTCCCAGGCCCTAAACTCGCAGGTCATTAACACAACCAGGAAATCTCACATTAACTGCTTCAAAGGCGCAGGCCTAAGCCACAGAGGAGAATGGGCCGGGACCAAGGGGTGCAAATGACAATGGGAGGAATGTGGCTTTTTTTCTGGCTGAACTCTTGTCTGAGTGTGTGAGGGGCCTAGCCATTTGCCCCCTTGACCCAGTCTCTCAATGCAGTGTGTAGTACCACCCAGCTAGCCAGGTGGGGTGCAGCAAGAGGCCCAGCGCCTCCAGGCCACATCTAGAGGGGCATCTGTTCCTTCTCTCTCAAGAGGCTCCAGGCCACATCTGGAGGGGCCTCCGTTCCTTCTCTCTCAGGAGGTGGGTCTCTAAGGAAAGCCAAGTTCCACCCTTGCCATGGGTGTAGCTTTGCGCCCAGGAAACTGCCTTGTGGTCTGAGGGTGCAGCTACAGGGCTGTCCCCCAGGGCCGCAGCTTATCCCCAGCCTTCCCTCTGGCCAGGGCAGCTTACTGTGTGCGGCACAGTTCCCAGGGCCTCGCCAGTCAAGCAGCCACTGCTGCTTCCCCAGCCTCGCCCAGAGGGAAGGTGGTGAGCTGGCAATGGCGAGTGTCACTTGGGCTCCTGTAGTTCACGTAGTTTATGTCTGCACTCCCAAGTGGCTTGCGGGAGAGTGGTCACAAAGCATTCTGGGAAGCAGGGATAAGTCAACCTATGATAGAAATCCCTCTTCAGAAAACAGGAAAGCTGGCTTCAAAATCTGTGAGTGAGAGGGAGGGCCAAGATTGCGGAGGAGTCAGACGCTTCCTGTGGCCCCTCTTACAACAAAGACCCCAAAAAAACAAGTGAATCAATTATATATGACAACCTAGGAGCCCTGAACATCAAAGGCAAAGTTGAGGAATCAGACTGAGTGGAGTGGGGAGGAGAGATGGTTTGGAAGCAGCGAGGAGTTGCCAGACCTGACCTGGTGAGAGCCTGAGCCCTTCAGGCCAGATCAGCTTGCATTAGCGATGAGGCAAGCAGTGGCACTTGGGAGGTGTTTTCCACATCGGGAGAGACCCAGCAGCAGAGAGTCAGGCACCCAGAACCAGTGAAAAGCAGCTCTCAGTAGACAAAAGATAAGTACTTGCGTCTGGTCTACTGCATGGATCAAAAAACACCTCCCTTTGGGGAAAACCTCTCTCCCATTTACCTCCTCACTCCCTGCTCTGCACCGGGTCCAGGATAGCTTCAGCAATTGCTGAGTTCCCTGGGCCAAAAGTAGGACCTGTCATGTGCCCTGAACCATTCTTCTGAACTTGGAGAGGGAACAAATTAACAAATGGGAAAAATAATCTGCTAGCTCCCCTGAGCCAGAAACTCAGGGTAAGCACAGCTCCTTTGCCTAAGTGCAGGCATAAGGGATCCATGGACTTTGAGTGCCTTTCACCCCTGCATAGACCTGCATGGGCGCATTTCAACAGCGTAGGCCCTCATTACCAGAGTACTACAGGGTATATACCTGAAGTCTCACTTCAACAGTTTCAGCTGTGAAGTGGTAGGTTCATGACATTTGACACCACTCTGCCTATTAAGCAAGGTCCTCACCTACACACATCAGGGGGCCTGAGGACTGGTGGTTCCACCCATGCCACCTAGTCACCTGTGACAGGGGTCCAAGAATAAGTGGTGCCCCCTAGTCCTTACAGCCAACAGCACTGGGCACTCATAGCCCAGCTGCAAAACCCACCCACCTACGCACTCTAGGGAACAGGGAGACACTTTCCTCCCAGACACTCAGAGACAGCCATCAGCCCCCCACCTTGCTCTGCAGGTGACCACCTATTGCAGCCAGATACCTGTGCCTACACCAATCACCCATACCTGTCTAGGACTGTAGGCGAGAGCCTGCACCACACACTTGGTGATCGACTACCTGGACACCTGAGCTGAATCCACACAAAAAAAGTAAACGGACTTCTGGGCTCACATACTTAGTAACAGATTTAACCACCTGGTGACAGGACATTAGAGCTTCAAAGCAACAATATTCAAACTAGCTCACACAAGCAGCCTATTTGGGCATATCAAAACAAAACAAGAAGCTAGGACACAGTAAGCAAACATAAAATAAATAAATATAATAACTTATTGATGGCTCAGAGACAACAGTCAATATCAAATCACATAAAGCAGCAGACCATCATAGCTTCAGCAAGCTCCCAAAATAAAGAATCAAATTTTCCAGAGGAAGAGAATTTCTTGGAATTACCGGAGGCGGAATACAAAAGATTAATATACAGAACTCTTCAAGAGATCAGGAAGGAGATCATGCAAAACACAGACCAAGCCAAGGAACATACAGACAAAGCAATAGAGGATCTTAAGGTTATTCAAGAGCATAATGACAAATCTAATAGGCTGCAAGAATCCATAGAGAGACAGCAATCAGAAATCCAGAAGATTAACAACAAAATTTCAGAATTAGACAACTCAGTAGAAAGTCATAGGAGCAGAATTGAGGCAATGGAAGTCAGAATTAGAGAGATTGAAGATAAAGCACTTGACACCAACTTATTTGATGAGAAATCAGATAAAATAATTTAAAAAAATGAAGAAACCCTAAGAATTATGTGGGGCTCTTTCAAGAGGAATGACCTATGAGTGATTGGAGTACCGGAGCGGGGCGGGTGGGGATAAGAGAAAATACAGAGAGAACTGCTGAAGATTTGTTGGCAGAGAACTTCCCTGATATGGTGAACTACGAGAAGATATCTATCCAAGATGCTCATCGAACCCCACATAAGGGAGCTCCCAAAAGAAAGTCACCAAAACATATTATAATCAAACTTGCCAAAACCAAAGATAAAGAGAGAATTTTAAGAGCAGCTAGGGATAAATGAAAAGTCATCTAAAAGGAGAGTCAATAAGACTAAGCTCGGACTACTCAGCAGAAACCATGCAGGCAAGAAGGCAATGGGATGACATATATAAAGCCTTGAAGGAAAAAAACTGCCAGCCAAGAATTATATATTCAGCAAAACTGTCTCTCAAATATGATGGCGAAATTAGGGCATTTCCAGATAAACAGAAGTTTAGGGAATTTGCAAAAACCAAATCCAAATTACAAGAAATACTAAAGGGAATCCTCTGGTTAGAAAATCAATAACATCAGATAACAACCCAAGACTAGAACACAGGACAGAACAACCAGATAGCAACCCAGATGGGGAAGTCACAAAAGTAAATCAAAGCTGAAACACTGAAAATAGGGAAACAGAGATGTCAGTATGTAAAAGATGACAACATTAAAACAAAAAAGACGGACTAAAAAATGTGGACATAGATTTTTCATATGGAGAGGAAGTCGAGGAGATATAAAGAAATAAAAGACTGGTTTAAACTTAGAAAAATAGGGGTAAATATTAAGGTAACTACAAAGTAACAATCCTACACATCAAAATAAAGAACAAGAAAAATATAAAGACTCAGCAAATACAAAATCAACAATGAAAAAGATGAAAAGAAAATACATAAAGCAAAACAACTCAGCAGAGAAAATTAAGTGGAAAAAGGATACTGTCAGCAAAACACAAAAAAAGACATGAAAATGACAGCACTAAACTCATACCTATCAATAATTACGCTGAATGTAAACGGACTAAATGCACCAATAAAGAGAGAGTGGCAGAATGGATAAAAAAACACAATCTGTCTATATGCTGCCTAGAAGAGACACACCTTAGACTTAAAATCTGTGAGTCAAAGAAGAAGAAGACTAGGTTGCATTTATGGAAGGCTTACGGCAGTGACCCCCTATCACAACCCCTCAAACATCAGAAAGCCTTGCCCGGCCCCTCCTTAGTGCCTCCCTGCCCCCCATCCCTCATAGATGCCTCCTTGGTACTCCATTAATGCTGCTGCTGGTGGGTTGTCTCTTGTACTTAGACACTCTTGTCTGCCCACTACACCTGCCCCACCAACTTGTCCCCTGTGTGTGAACGAGGACTGTGTTTTCCATCTCGGAGCCCACATCCTGGTGCCCAACCCAGACGCTGCCATGAGCAGTTACTCAGTGGCTGATGACAAGCTTTCAGTAGCCATCAGCCTTCTAGAAAGGAGGAGTGGGTGCTTTACCTCTTACCTACACTTGTGTTAAGCACTTGCTGGATACGTTGCAGATGTAATTAGTTAATATGTGGTCATAGTGAAATAGGGTGGTCCCTAATCCAGAATGGCTGGTGTCCTTATAAAAAGAGAACAGACACTGAGAGAAAGGCCCAGAATTACCATATGACCCAGCAATTCCACTCCTAGGTATATACCCTAGGTATATTTCATTTTACTTGGATCCACAGTCAACACCCACGGAAGCAGCAGTCAAGAAATCAAAAGACACATTGCACTGGGCAAATCTGCTGCAAAAAAACTCTTTAAAGTGTTAAAAAGCAAAGATGTCACCTTGAAGACTAAGGTGCACCAGACCCAAGCCTTGGTGTTTTCAATCGCCTCATATGCATACAAAAGATGGACGATGAATAAGAAAGACCGAAGAACTGACGCCTTTGAAATGTGGTGTTGGCGAAGAATGTTGAATATACCATGGACTGCCAGAAGAATGAACAAATCTGTCTTGGAAGACATACAACCAGATGCTCCTTGGAAGCAAAGATGGCGAGACTTCATCTCACATACTTTGGACATGTTATCCGGAGGGATCAGTCCCTGGAGATGGACATCATGCTTGGTAAAGTAGAGGGTCAGTGAAAAAGAGGAAGACTCTCAAAGAGATAGATTGACACAGTGGCTGCAACAATGGGCTCAAGTGTAACAAGGATTGTGAGGATGATTCAGGACTGGGCAGTGTTTCGTTCTGTTGTATATAGGGTCACTATGAGTCAGAACCAACTTGATAGCACCTAACAACAACAACAGGTATATATATATATATATACCCAAGAGAATTAATTGCACACACTCAAATACATGTACACATATGTTCATTGCAGCACTGTTCACAGTAGCCGAAAAGTGGGCACAACTCGAGTATCCATACACAGATGAATGGATAAAGAGAATGTGATCCATACACATGCTGGAATATTATTCAGCCATAAAGAGAAATGAAATTCTGAAAAATGCTATGACATGGATGAACCCTGACTACATCATGCTGAGTGAAATAAGTCAGACACAGAAGGACAGATATTGTATGATCCCGCTTTTATGAAATATCTAGGATATGCAAATTCGTGGAGACAGAAGTAGATGAAAGGTTACCCAGGGCTGGGGGGAGGGGAGAATAGGGAGTTATTGCTCAATGGGTATAGAGTTTCTGTTTGGAGTGATAAAAATCTTTTGGAAATGGGTAGTGGTAATGATTGCACAACAATGTGAATGTAATTAATGTCACTGAATTGTACATGTAAAGATGGTTAAAATGGCAAAATTTATGTTGTATATATCAAAAACCAAACCAGTTGCCTTTGAGTCATTTCCAACTCATAGTGACCCTATGGGACAGAGTAGAACTTCCCCATAGGGTTTCCAAGGAGCAGCTGGTGGATTTGAACTACCGACCTTTCGATTAGCAGCCGAGCTCTTAACCACTGTGCCACCAGGGCTCCTTGTTGTATATGCTTTACCACAATAAAATTTTTTTAAAAAGAAGAAAGAAGGCCCTGGCTCCTGGCAACCAGTAGCCCCTGCCAGTTAGTGTTCTGAATCCCAGCTTTGTCCCCTACCCCTGCTTCCTTGGGAGTGATGAATTTGATTTGGATGAGTTCTTGGGAAGAGCAGAAGCCAGATCCTGTTTATGGCTATGCCACAGACAGGGCAAACTAGCTTTGGGTCCCCCCTACCAGCAGTCACACACATGCTGCCATGACTTGAATCTCCACAACTAGAGACAAAACTTTCCCACCCACCATGTCCCCAACCCACTGACACCCTAGTGTGTGGTAAAGACCAGGTGTTGGCAGGGTCCTGGGCCAGGGGCAGGGCCAGCTGTGTTGTCCTGGGCGACTGCCTGTCCAAGCTGACACCTTCTCCTGGCGAGGCTCCTCCGGAAGAGCAGAGCTTCCTTCCCCTATGAGTGCTGCGGGTTTGGTGTGAGGGCCAAGGCCTTCCGTGGAAGGCCCCCTCTCCTCCTCTCTGGCCTCAGGCTTCCTCGGTGCTTTCTCAGTGCTTGGTGCAAGCCTCCACTAAAAATCAAGTTCTCTTTCTTTTTGTCAAGTGTTGGGGCAACCTGGCTTTTCAGTCACTCATTTGATTTGCATTGTGAATATTTATCTTATGGGACCTGGTGTGGAGCTGGTGTGGATGCAAGCTGACATTGATTTATAGACAGGGAACAAGCAGGGCACACTCGGTAAATAACTGAGGCTACTAGGGGCTGCTGGTTGGGGTTCTGGGCTGGCTGCTGTGGGGAGGGGAAGGGGCCAGAGTGCGTTGGTTATAGCTCAAAATCACTGAGGAAGGGATTGCTTTTTGACAAACGGCTGGCATGTTGCACTTCCACGAGGCTTCTTCCTGCCAACCATAGAACGAGGAGTCTATTTGTGCGGAAGTTCAACGAGCTGTGGGCTGCTCCTTTCACTGCTTCGTGTGTCATCATAGAAGGTCCACAGCATGGATAAGTGGGGATTTCTCCAAGTGCACTTATTTGCAACCTTGACTTTAATCAATCAAGGGGAAATGGAAAATGATTATAAAGTGATGATTGGCAATTTATGGATGTGGTATTGATTTTGAAGATGTGAATCTCTTGCTTCCTTATTTGAGGTTGCCCTGCAGGTGGGGTAGGTGCCTGGCTGGTGATGATTCGAAGTGTGCTTGTCCCATCTCTGCTGTGCACACCTTGTCTCTGATGTCCCTGCAGTTGTGGACACCGAGCTGACAGGGCAAGGAGCCTTGAAGCTAAGGGGCTGAGCCCCATGAGCCGATGGGATGCTAGATACTTTTTACTTTTTAAAGGCCAGTAAAATCACTTTTACAAAAACTCAAGTGTTGCCACTTTTGCTTGTCTCTAAGTTGTTTCACACAGCAAATTAATGATCTTTTTTGGCCTTGGATAAATTGTGGCTTCAGATATCTTGGGAATTCACTCCCTACACTGGGCTGGGTGGGGAGGTGGAGTGGGGTAGTGGCTTGTAAACCTTGCTGACATTTAACCCCAAGCCATACCCCAAGCCTTCTCTTGGGGTGTTCACGAGTGGCCAAGGAGATATGAAGGCCTAGAGGCACTCTTTGCTGTGGGACTTCCAGGAAGGTAGAGGCCCAGACAGCAGGGAGGAACCCCAAACCAATCCAAACTGGGGCAGGAGACAGCCAGTCCCACCACACATGCCTGGACACCTAGGGCCAACCAAGAGAATCAAAGATGGTCCTTCAACCCAATGAGAAAAACCAAGGAGAGCAACCCAAAGTCCCTCTGTGCCAAAGGGCATTGGAAGGAGGAGAGAAAATGGCTGCTGCAGAGGAGTTGAAGGTGAAGCAGACAGACTGACCTATTTCTGTCATAAAAGGGGACATGGCACTGGAGTTTTCTTTTGCCTTTTTTTTCTATCTTAAAATGCCAAAGGGATTATAAAAAGTGTGGGAAACTTGCAAACTTAGTCAAGAGCTAGAGTGCTTTATTCTGTGTTAGGAATCTATGTTCTCCTTTGTAGATTTGCAGCCCAGGTCCCCCAAGTGTCCTCAAGTTACACTGGTGGAGATTGTGGAGTTGATTTGCATGGGAACCACATGGCTGGTAGCCACAGTGATGCCTTCTCTGGAACCATATTCCTAGGTGTCCAAATGAGGCAGGCTTGGGGGCTGGGGAGGGTCGCATGTGTGTGAATAGTACTCGAATTTTCCAAAGGAAATCAGAATACCTTTCAAATTAATAGTGCACTTGACTCTACAATCCATTTTCTCCATTTTCCATATTGGCTTTGACAAGAAAGACTGGTTTACGCTGTCACATGATTCAGCCTCAGAAAATTAGACCCATCAAAGTGACTTTTTCAGCACAATAGAGTTGGCTATATTTTTGACATTGGCGTGGCTGGGGAGACTGTTGTTTGTAAATAGCTGGAAAAGCGAGTTATAAAGCAATAGGATCGTTACTGTCTCCTAGGTGGCACGTGGCTTTGTGAGCGGTGGGTTTCTTGTGGCGGTTGGATCCTGGATTCTCCTTGCTACCCCCTGTAGCTAGCCCCACCACACTGTCTGAGGCATACCCCTATTATCTCTGGCCTTTTCTGCTTCCCCGGCCTGCTTGCTAGTTTCCTTGTGTTCAGACTGGCACTCCAAGAGCAAGGTTCCTTGAACATCTGACTGTGTTACTTCTGTGGCTCCCAGTAGTTTAGGGCAAGGAAGGCCCACCCTGGTTCTACCCTGCCTGCCCGAGCACACCCCTGGGCTTCCCCTATGTCAATTGCAGCAGAGGTGAGTCTTGTAGGTATTTGCCTTGGCCACTGAGCACCTGCTGTCACCATGCATCCCACAGGGGCACTAGGACCATGACTGTTCTCCAGCCAGCCCTCCAGGGAGGGGACCAGACAGCTGGGTGGTCCTTCTCAACTCTTTCAGAGTTGCCCCTCTATTTGCCATTACAATTTTGACCAGAAGTGAGGGTCAGTCAGCCCCTCCCCTCCTGCCCAGAGGAGCAGGCTATTGACTGGAAATGGCAGGCTGCTTCTACCCTCACTGTTGCCGATCAGCAGAAGCCAAGAAGAGAAACAGTTCAGCAATTCCTAAACTATTGTGTCACTCTTGGAAATGCTGTCAACATGCCCATTTGAACCCCCAACTCTCGGTCTTTTCCTTTCTGGAACTTGGAAAAACATTTAGGTTTCCAAGCCAAACATTTGTCCTGCAGTCGTTTTTGTGAAGCGCACTTGGGTTGGGTTTTTTAGTTTTGTTTTGATTTGTTTGTTCTAGAATTTTTCTTTCCAGCCTCACAACAATTTCCTCCACTTTTCTAGGGATTTGAGGGAAATGTTGCTGACAGCCTGGGTGTCAGAAAGAAGACTGAGTCTGAGGTCTGAGTTGGCCACGTACTGTGTGATCTTAGTTAGGCAAGTCAGTGAACGGACAATAGCCACCATCAAGGCTCCTGGAGGACCAAGCGACAGAATTCGGGTGAAAGTGTGTTGTAAACTATAAGTCACCATCCGGTTTTCAGTTGTTGTTATTGCTAATAATTCTGTTCACTTGAGGGAACGTGATTGTGTTTGGGGCTTGATCTTCTGGGGCCCATCAGGATAAGCCCTTTGCTGTCCTTGTACATGGAGCGCACATTTTTGGTTGGGGAGGTAACTTGTCCTTGGCTATTGTCTCATTTGGGTGGGCCACCCAGGAGCTCTGACCTGGCTGAGGTAAACACTATGACTCCCCAAACTGAAGTGCTAGTTTCCCCTATGCCTCAGCCCCATCCCCTCAGAGCCAGTCGGGCCCTCCCCAGGAACCCTAGTGCCAGGCCCGGCACTACCAAGGTGCTATCCTCCCATTCCTTGCCTGACTTGGCCCTCAGTCCAGCCTACCATATGCCTTGATTGGTATACATATCTCTTATTTCTCTTTCGAAAATAACAACAGCAACAAATGGTTTGGGATATCTTTTAAAAGACAATGTAGGAGGAGATTAGGTTATACTATATTATGATTTGAGAGGATTTTTAGCATTTATTCCAGAAAATTCTTTTGGATGTTTAATACCCATCATCTGGCTGTCACAGCAAGATGGCTCTCAGAGGCTGGGCATCTTTAGCCTTGATGGAGTCTTCCTTAGCTCAGGTACTGGGGCTTACTCTCTCATTGGTCACCATGGTGTTGGCGTGAGTAACCATTCTGGAAAAAGGTAGGACAGAGTTGCTGCCCTCCAGGCCCAGGAGGAGGCTTGTGAGGTGACTCGGAGGAAAGCACAGAAGTTTGACAAAGAACAGATGCCTCAGATGGTGGGGACCCCTGTCTCTTCTTGGGGACAAGGAAGTAGCTCTGAGCAAGGAGGACAAAAGGCAAGAATTCAGCCCACAGAGAGTGCAAGAGAGGGCCTGGGACTATGAGAAAGATGGAGGGGGTTGGGTCAAACATGTAAATTGTAAGAAATCAAAATTGGGAACTCTGCTATATTTCATCACACTGAGTTCCCCAGATGAGAATATAGGGGGACTTTAAATGTAATCCCTTCATATTTGAAATGCTTTGCACATATTTTCCAGAAACCTCAAACAGCTTCTTGACTTTCCTGTACTCTTTAGCTACGGTGGTTGGATTTGGTTTGAGTGAGGACTCACCAAGTTGAGTGAATGCTCAGCACGTTGATTGATGTTGACCTGTTGGAAAGCAGCTGCAGAAGGTTCTCACTGTGGTGCTGCTCCCTCTCTGAGGTGCACCTGATCCCCAGCCCATTTTCCCAGGAGAGGAGGAGTCATTGTCCAGCTCCTCCTCGTGGTACAGGGACACCAGGAAACACAAGCTCTCCCAGAGGGGCCCAGGTCCGGCCAGCCCTGCTTCCTTGGAGGAAATGCTTCCTTCTGTGACTTTGGCTGTTGCAGAGTTAAGTTTCCAGTGTGGCTAGATCATTATGCCCATATGTGGGACGCAAACCACAGAGGTAGCGACATTGGAATGTGCTTTTTGTTTACTGCAAACAAATTTGAAAATAAATTGAAAATGTTTCTGCCAAACTAGTTTCCACAGTAGTTGCAATGATGGATTTTTTCCCTAACCAGTGACAGTGCTGAGGTCTTCCCCTTTGTAAGAATTTGATCTAAACTCAGAAGACAGCCAGCCTCGGTAAGAGCTTTAGAAAAAAGAAAAAGCCAGTTGCCTTTGAGTCGACTCTGACTCATGGCAAGCCCATGTATGTCAGAGTAGAACTGTGCTTCATAGGGTTTTCAATGGCTGATGTTATGGAAGTAGATCACCAGGCATTTCTTCTGAGGTGCCTCTGTGTGGACTTGAACCTCCAATCTTTTGGTTAGCCCCTGAGTGTGTTAACCATTTGCACCACCCAGGGACTCCTGGTAACAGCTTAAAACCCCACTGCCATTGAGTCGATTCCAACTCATAGTGACCCTATAGGCAGAGTTGTTCTTGTTGTTGTTAGGTGCCATCGAGTTGGTTCCAACTCATAGCGACCCTACGTATCACAGAACGAAACACTGCTTGGTCCTGCGCCATCCTCACAATCGTTGTTATGCTTGAGCCCATTGTTGCAGCCACTGTGCCAATCCATCTCGTTGAGGGTCTTCCTCTTTTTCGCTGACCCTCTACTTTACCAAGCATGATGTCCTTCTCCAGGGACTGATCCCTCCTGATAACATGTCCAAAGTG
>NW_004444259.1:254138-285912 GCF_000243295.1 Trichechus manatus latirostris
TCATCTTCATCAGTAAGTACTTCAAGTCCTCTTCACTTTCAGCAAGCAAGGTTGTGTCATCTGCATATCACAGGTTGTTAATGAGTCTTCCTCCAATCCCGATGCCCCGTTCTTCTTCATATAGTCCAACTTCTCAGATTATTTGCTCAGCATACAGATTGACTAGGTATGGTGAAAGGATACGACCCTGACGCACACCTTTCCTGATTTTAAACCACGCAGTATGCCCTTGTTCTGTCTGAATGGCTGCCTCCTGATCTACGTACAGGTTCCTCATGAGCACAATTAAGTGTTTTGGAATTCCCATTCTTTGTAATGTTATCCATACTTTGTTATGTTCCACACAGTTGAATGCCTTTGCATAGTCAATAAAACACAGGTAAACATCTTTGTGATATTCTTTGCTTTCAGCCATGATCTATCTGACATCAGCAATGATATCCCTGGTTCCGCATCCTCTTCTGAATGTGGCTTGAATTTCTGGCAGTTCCCTGTTGATCTATTGCTGCAACCACTTTTGAATGATCTTCAGCAAAATTTTACTTGCGTGTGATGTTAATGATATTGTTCGATAATTTCCGCATTCAGTGGGATCACCTTTCTTGGGAATAGACATAAATATATATTTTTTCCAGGCTGTTGGCCAGGTAACTGTCTTCCAAATTTCCTGGCATAGGTGAGCGAGTGCTTCCAGCAGTGCATCCATTTGTAGAAACATCTCAGTTGGTATTCCATCAATTCCTGGAGCCTTGTTTTTTGCCAATGCCTTCAGTGCAGCTTGCATTGTTTCCTGCTTATAGAGTACTTCCTGAAATGGTTGAACGTCGACCAATTCCTTTTGGTATAGTTACTCTGTGTGTTCCTTCCATCTTCTTTTGATGCTTCCTGCGTCCTTTAATGTTTTCCCCATAGAATCCTTCAATATTGCAACTCGAGGCTTGAATTTTTTCCTCAGTTCTTTCAGCTTGAGAAATGCAGAGCGTGTTCTTCCCTTTTGGTTTTCCATCTCCAGGTCTTCGCACATGTCATTATAATACTTTACTTTGTCTTCTCAAGCCGTCCGGTGAAATCTTCTGTTCAACTCTTCATCATTTCTTCCTTTCACTTTAGCTACTCGACGTTCAAGAGCAAGTTTCAGAGTCTCTTCTGACATCCATTTTGGTCTTTTCTTTCTTTCTTGCCTGTCTTTTTTATGACATTTTGCTTTCTTCATGTATTATGTCCTTGATGTCATTCCACAACTCGTCTGGTCTTTGGTCATTAGTGTTCAACCCGTCAAATCTATTCTTGAGATGGTCTCTAAATTCAGGTGGGATATATTCAAGGTCACACCTTGGCTCTCGTCGACTTGTTCTAATTTTTTTCAGCTTCAGCTTGAGCTTGCATATGAGCAATTGATGGTCTGTTCCGCAGTCGGCCCCTGGTATTGTTCTGACTGATGATATTGAGTAGAACTGCCCTTAGGGTTTCCATGGAGCAGCTGGTGGATTTGAACTGCTGACCTTTGGGTTAGCAGCCAAGCTTTTAAGCACTGTGCCACCAGGGTTAACAACTTAGCCCTCATTTAATGTTTCTCATATTTTTGTTTCTTTTCCCACTGGGAATGACTCCTTTGGAAGCTCTCCTCCCTCTCTCTGGGGTAGGGCTGAATTTGCTCTGTCCCTTTCACTTCTGGCCTGTTTTGGCTGTTTGGCATGTCATAGGATGAGCAAGGCCCCTACCAGAAACCAAAAAAATCAAATCCATTGCCACGGAGTCGATTCCGAAGGCTCCTACGTGGCACCGCAAAAACGAAACCAGCAAGTGTAGTCTTCAGTGGCAAAGAGGTGGCCCAGGATGGAAGATCTATAGGGCATCTTTGGCAAAGCACCAGCTTTAATGTACCTCCCACATCTGAGTAAATGAGACAGGGTGGCCCTAATGTCCTTTGAACCACAGATGTATACTTGTGCACGCTCCAGAGGCAGACCCAGGCCCCAGCAGGGTCTGGGGCTAAGGTGGATACTGGCTGCCCAGTCTTATCATTAGCTGGGGAGATGTGGCTAAAGCAAGTGTTCGCAAAGAAGCCGCAGTGAATGAGGTTGGACAGATCTTGCCTTCAGGTGCTTTACAGAATGTAACTCCAAGGCTGAGATGGATGTGCTCAGTTTTCCAATATCCATTATCATTTGCTAGTTAACCTTGATATTGACCAGAGCCTGGCTTTGGGCACAGCCTGGGAGTATCTTCTTGTTATCATCAGCATGGGACTATGGTTTCTCAACTCAGCGTCTTGTTTGGTGACTCCTTTTAAAGCTTGCCCCATTACCGGCAAACAAGTGGCCCTACTAAGAGCACCAGCCTGTGTGGACTGAGCTCCACTCTGTTTCCATGGGCTCAGCTCATTTGCTGGGGCTTTGCTGGGATTGAATACGTGTACTTTGAATTAGGTTTAATTTCAATTTCAATCCAATTTGTAATGTCTCTGGGGGTAATGCTCAAAACTGAGGAGGTAAACGAGGTGGTTCCTACCCTGTGTGAGGAATGCGATTGCTGCTCTGAACGTTGCAAACTTGGGTGGGAGGGGTGTGTGTTGAAGGTGGCGTCCTCGGCATAGCTGCTCTGTTTCATTTTCCTCTCTTTTCTGTAGCAGGTTGGAGAGAGGGTGCTTTTGACTAAAAATGTTTTCCAGAGCAAACTGCGTTTGCCATCATTTCCTGTCCTGCTTCCACCTAGTTGCTGTGGCAGCAGCAGGTGTTCTTGAAGGAAAACTCAAGTACAGGGGTATCAAGAGATGGCAGGGAGTACTTGTAAAAGAAAATCAAGCCCCCTGCCTTGGTTGTCACATTATTTTATTTCAGAAAATGATGCCAAATTAGTCTAATAGGCCTTTGGGTTCCGGTAGAGGAAACTAACTGCAGTAAACGAGCGAGTGCTCCGTGACGTGGAGTGCTCCTCCACGGTCAGACTCCGTTTGAGAACTCTGAGTGAGGCTGCGTCCTCCTGCTGGAGAAGCAAGGGCTGCTGCAGCCCCCGCTCTTCCCTCTGTGACCCAGGAAGAGCAGTGGGCAAGACCTTCACTGCCAAGAGGGAGCTGCAGGCAGGCAGCACGGGACACTGGGGGTCCCCCAATTGGCCCTTCAGAAGCATCTTGAACATCTGCACGTAAAGCAATAAAGAAGGGTCAAAATCCATCACTAGAACCTTTTCCTACAGTTATGGATTGAGTTGTGTTCCCCCAAAAGATATGTTGAAATCCTAACCCCTGTACCTGTAAATATGTCCCTGTTTGGAAATAGGGGTTTTCTTGTGTTATTTTATTGAGGTCATACAAGAGTAGGGTAGGTCTTAAACCTAATCCCTTCTGAGTGGTATCTTACAAAAACGGAAAAGAGACTTAGAGAGACACCCAAGGGGAGATACCACATGACAATGGAGGTAGATGCATGTGTAAGCAGCAAAGGAATGACAAAGATTTCCAAGCAGACACCAGAAACTAGTAGGGGGGCCCACAGAAGGAATCTACACTGTAGAGACCCTGATTTGGACTTTAGCCTCCAGAACTATGAGAAAATAAATTTCTGTTCTTTAAAGCCACCCATTTGTGGTATTTTGTTATGGCAGCCTGATGAATCTAACACACCTAACCTGAGTGCTAGGCTTTAGCCATCTGTTTGTCCAGTCCTGAGTGAGTTCTAGCCAGAAAGTGGCATCTCAAGGCCCACTACCTCTGCTTTGCTTTAGACAGGAGACAAATGGCATCTTCACTTGACCAGAACACGGAACCTCTCCCATGCCAGAAGTTAGCAAGGCATCTAGGAGTGCATGCACAAAGTCCTGTGCACAACACCACAGATGTGACACATTTATCACATCTGCTTGACAATGAGATACCACTTGATACCTATCATGATGGCAAGAATTAAAAAGATGGAAAAAACTTGAGATTTTGAAAATATATAGAAATACTGTGTATAAGTTTCCTGGGGCTGCTGTAACAAAATACCACAAACTGTGGGGCTTATAAGAACAGAGATTTATTGCCTCACAGTTATGGAGGCTGAGAGTCCAAGATCAGGGTGTCAGCCATGTTGATTCCTTCTGGGTCTCTGAGGGAAAATCTGTTCCATGCCTTTCTTCCGGCTTCTGGGGACAACCAGCAATCTTTAGTGTTCCTTGGCTTGTAGATGCCTCACTTTACAAGCCTCCGTCTTCACATGGCCATCTTCCTCCTGTGTGTCTCTCTGTATCTCTTCTCCTCTTTTATAAGGACACCAGTCATATAGGATTAGGATCCACCCTACTCCAGTATGACTTCATGTTAACCTAACCAAAAACATCTTCAAAGACCATATTTCCAATAAGGTCACATTCACAGATACCAGGGGTTAGGACTTCAATGTGTCTTTTTGGGGGGACACGATTTAACCCATTACACTCACTGTCTAGGGTTAAGACCTGTACCACCTAGTTCTGTATGCCACAAGCCCTGTAGTGCCTGTCTCCTGCAACCAAGGACTTGAAAACCAATTAACCACCCCAAACCCCAACAGCCAACAATTAGAACAGGGCCTTGAATACTCATGGTCAATATAGAGGGTGTTTAGCAGTCCATTTACTTTTTCTTTGGACTCATAGAATGTTGGGGATTGAGTTGGAAAGGACTTTAGTGATTATTCCTCTTTCCTAATGTCTGCTCCACCATCATGGAAAGGGGCTGGTTTGGAACACCTGGACTCTTTCTTACACTGGCAATGCTCTGGCTCACTCTGTGGCTTGGGACAAGTCCCTGGCTCCCATTGGTTGTTTCCCTGAGAATATAATGAGGTCAGATGAGAGGAGGAATTCTCCAAGCTGGAGATGTGTGCTGGAGACAGTTTTTAGGTGGCACAGAGACATGGCATTGATAGTCAGCCAGCCACACAATTTGAAAGCCAGTCCCAGGTCAACTGCTTCTCAATCTTCTAGTTACAGCAAAGACCAAGTCTTGGGCTGGTGCTACTTGTCTGGGACACTCGTCTACCCTTTTCTCATCTCCTGTTTATCAAAGAGAAAGCCAAGCTTGAGCTCTGAGTCAGTTGCCGACACCAGGTTCTCACTAGGATTTGATATCATGGTTTAGCTTTCATTGTGTTTATTTTTATGGAAAGTGATACTTGTGCTCCATTTACAAGTGATTTAAAATAAATGTAAGTGAAAATAGTGAGTTGGCCTAAAGAAAATTTGTAAGCCAGTACCTACCACAGATATAGCCAAAGACAGTAAAGCTCTGGACCAGGTGATCCCAGAGGATCCTTCCAGATTTTAAGTTTCTGACCTATGTGAACCAAAGATCAGTTAGTGGGAGAAAATATTTACAAGTCATATATTTGGTAAGGGAATTTTATCCAGGGTATATAAAGAACCGATACAACTTAACAATGAAAAGACAAACAACCCAATTAAAGGACTTGAGGAGACAAAGGACTTGAATAGCTATTTCTCCAAAGAAGATATACGAAGGCCAAAAAGCACATGAAAAGATGGTAAATGACATTCGTCACTAAGGAAATATAAATCAAAACCACTGTGAGATACCACCTCATACCCACTAGGATGAATATCATCAGAAGAACTAGCACATGTCTGTGAGGATGTGGAGAAACTGGGAACCCTCTCTGGTGTGTCCCATTCCTTCCTGCCCGCACTGCTGTGAATGGGGAGGGCAGGCTGAGGGCCCAAGAGAGCCTCTTTATTGGCAGCCTTGTTGCTTGGTATTATTTCTAATTCGTGATGAGGAGCCCACTTGTACCGCTCTCATCTGTGAGCTCCCCATTTCACCCAGCCTCTGAAGCACCGAAACCTCTACACTACCACAGAAGAGTGCTCTTGGGCCCTGCTCAAAGTGCTTTCAGAAAAGAGTGTTCCCTAGCTGAAGTAAGAGTGATGTGGGGGTTGACCTAAATCTGATTTGATTTGCAAGTTCTTCCTCCTTACCTGCAAGCAGGCCCAAGTAGGGCCCTTTTATATAAGGAGTCCAATGCTGGGGGAAGAGAAGGGCAAGCAAAGGCCAGGGAAGGGGTGAGGACCAGGGTGCCAGCCCACCTCAGGGCTTATCCCCCGCTTCCCCTGCCTCTCAGTCCCCTTCCAAAGCTTGGCGCTGGCTAAGGAGGAAGGAAAGCAGAGGGGCCTTTTGGCGAGAAGGATGCTGGGCTAAGAGGTGAGAGACCCTTCTCATATCTCTCCCCAACCAGGAAGTATGACTGAGGCAAGCTTCCCTCTGGGAGCCTCACTGGAAAATGGCTGCTGTAATCCTCCCCATTCTGGAAACAGTTCCACCAAGACCCACCCTTCAACCTTTGGACTGGGGAGCTTCAAGAAGAGTGGTCTGTTTGCCAATCAGAAAGCAACTTGGTGAGGACAGGAAGGCTCTTACCTGCATCTGTCTTTTTAAAAGTCTTTAATGCTTAGCAAGTGACTGGGCTGATGCCGAGGATATAAGAACAAGAGCAGTGGTTGCAGCATCCATACATGTTAAGTGTGACCACATCCACTACAAAATGGGCAATGACTTTGAAAGTAACCCGTTTGTCAAATCTGAAATATCTGATCATATCTGCCTTTGTTGAAGAGCAGCCTCCTCTAAACCTATTTGCCCAGGATCTTGAATGTACACATATTTGTGGGGTTGAAAACCTTTCTTCCCTTCTTCTCTCCCTGTGCCTCTCCATACAATGCCCCCTCCACATCCACAATTGATGGATCTTCTGAAGCATTGACTGACAGTCCCCAAGCTAAACGAATATTACTTCACCAGAGTTGTCCAGTGTCTTATGGCCCCCCTTGCCATGTTCAAGACAGATGGGGAAGTGGTAGTTCAAAAGTCCCAGGGTCCCATCCCATGTGTTCATAAAGCACAATCACTCCACCTCAGGCTATTTCAATTCATCAGGGAAGGCTTTCTCTTATGGATTGGAAGTTGCAGAGGCATTCTGCCTGAAGGGTCCAAATCCAGAAAAGTAGCAGGAGTTGCTACTTTTCTGATGAAACTTTCAGTGTTGAGAGCTGTCTTAGCACTCCAAGCTCCCAGGGGAAGTTCCTTAAGTTAGCCATGCTTGAAAAAGGGGGTTCAAGACACAAATCTGGCAAATCTAGTCTGGGCTGGGCCTCTTGGTAAAAAAGGAAAATGCTTCTCTTCTTCAGAGAAAGTGTTTGGTTGACGTGCTCATCAACTGATCCTATGACTAGCGGGCCAGATGGTTCAATCTCCCCCAGGGAAGGACTAGAATGGGGAAGATGCACCAAGGGCCAGGGGGCAGGGAGCCAGGTCTCAGGACCTGGGTCTCTGATGCCAAGGATGTGCTTCATGAGAGAGTGGACCATTTAATTCAGTACAATTTCCTGAGACCCTATTGTGGGTCTGGCGCCATGTTTGGTACTGTGGGAGACCAGGCCGCCATGATGCATTGGTTGAAGATTGGGAAGTAGACTGGAAGATGAGTGAGTGAGACAGGCACCCTAACACTATAACAGACTGAGGACGCTGGGGAGGGACCAAAATAGCCTGAAGGTGAGGGGAACAGGGCCCCTCGAGATTAGATTCAGGATTGCCCTTTGGGGCCAGTCTTCCTTTACTCTTCCTAGCCCAGTGCCAACTAAGGGTGGGGGCTGGGTGACATGACTATGAGCCTGCTGTTGGGAGTCCCCTCTGGAGACAGGGGAGCCTAGCCTCCACCCATGCCTCACCTCTTTCCTTCCCACCTCCTGCCCAGGACCTTTTTTATGGACACCAAGGAGCAGAGAATGAGATAGCATGAAACAGCAAGTCTACAAAGTGAGCTTTCTCCCCTGGTGACTATCCAGGGAGGCTGGTGGCTGAGGGAAGAGGAGGAGGGGAGTTGAACTGCAATTTCAATTGCTCCTCAGAGTCTTTGAAGAAATTTAGGGCTATTGGAAAGTGCCGGCGAGGGGGCTACTGGTTGAATGGGCTGAGGCAGGGCAGGGGGTCCCAGAAGGCACCAAAACCCACCCTGTTAGGCTCAAATGTAAATACAAGCTTTTGCATTAATAAAATACCCAATAAAATGAATAATTTAGTCTGGCCGTTCCTTTTGTTTTGATCCTGAGTGGGAAGACTGTGGCAGTGACTTCCTCTGTGGCCAGGACATGCCCCGAGTCGGGGGCTCTGCTCCCGCCCAGCCTACTGCATTCCCAATTAACGCTTCTCAAAATGAAATGTAGGGGGCTTTTTTTCCTCCTTCCTAATGAGGTTTCTGCCTTCCCTGCTGTCTTGCTACAAAGCTGGCTGCCATCTGAGTGTGTTCATATGGAGCTCGAGTGCGTTATCTGACCTTGATTGGTGTTTGGGGAGCCGGTTAAATAGATTACATGGGGGTTACCTTGGCAACTGTCTTCGCTGATTTAGCAGTGCGGTTCATTCTTGGACACAAGACTCTCGGCAACTCTGCGATCCCACCGCTGCGCGTTAATCATTAACACCAAGTTGGACATCGGCTCTGCCAGGCAGCAGCCAAGCTCGGGGCTGGGCAAGGGCTGAACAGGGCCTGCCTTGCTGTCTTTTTACCTATGCCTGATGGAGGTGGTCACCACCTGGGGCCCCAAATGTGAAGCCATCCTGAAGTCAGTGTGTTCTTTTGCCTACTGCTCGAAGGATGTTGAGAAAGATCACCTAGCTCGGCCTATTGGGTTACAGCTGGACTTGTCAAGGGGACGCACCCATGCCCTCATCCTCCCTAAGCTGGCTGTGACCAAGGGCCAGTTTGCACATCTCTGCCCTGTGGGGCTGCACAGAGCCAGAGACTGGGGCTCAGTGGAGTGGCGGCTTTGGTCCTTCTCTGCCTCTCACTAGCTGTGGGACTTTGGGCAAGTCACCAAACCTCCCTGCCTCGCCCACTCAACTAGTGGCCCCTCTCCAGCGCTTGCCAATAGTACAAAATTTCTTCAACGATTCTGAGGGTCAATTGAAATTGCCATTCCCCTCCGGAGCCTTGGATCCCTTTTCCATATATGATACCATGGGACAGCAGGTGTCCTCCTTCACAGCCTTGAGGAGCACTCATAAAGCCCCCCACCCACAGAGGCACTCAACCAAGGCAAACCAGTAACCAGCTGCTGGCAAGTCGACTCCAACTCATGGACACCCCATGTGTGTCATAGTAGAACTGGGCTCCATAGCGTTTTCCGTGGCTGATTTTTCAGAGGTAGATCACCAGACATTTCTTCCAAGGTGCCTCTGGGTAGACTTGAACCTCCAATCTTTCAGTTAGCAGTTGAGCATGTTAACCATTTGTGTCACTCAGGGATGAGCCTGCATAAAGCACCTGGACCAGAGAGGCACTCCACCCAGGCTCATGATTATTATTACCTGGTTCCGTGGCTAACACAGAGGAGTCCTTAGTCATTGTATGCTGAAATAATTTGGATTATTTCATCTGAAGTAAAAAATCACCCTAAGAGGTAAACTGTGCTAGAAGGAGCTGAAAACGGGCCTTCAAGAGGGCAAATAGGCAGAAAGTTTGTGACTGGCCAAGCTGGGGGAGCCCTTAGAGAGCCCATCTAACCAGGTTCTTTTCCTTGTTTACCCACTTGTGTCAGGGATACTGGCAGAGAAGGTAGATTGAGTGAAGTCCAGGAAAGCCTAGGAAAGAGGTTGCATTGCTTTTAAAAACCACACATGCCCATCGCCCCCATTCCCCATGTGGTTTAGGGAAAGAGCATGGGCTTTAGAGCCAAGCAGAGCAGAATTCAAATCCTGACTTAGTCATACACTCACTTTCTTGCTTCCTCTTTGAGAATAAGTTTGGGTTTGATTTCTGGCCAGAGCACCTTATGCAGAGCTACCACACTTTCCTCAGTGGTGGCTTGCATGTTGCTGTGGTGCTCAGCAAGTTTCAATAGAGCTTCCAGACTAAACTGAACTAGGAAGAAAGGCCTGGCAATCTACTTCCAAAAATTAACCAATGAAAACACTATGAGTCACAATGGTCCACAACTGAACATTGGAATGGCACATGATCAGGCAGCATTTCTTTCCGTTGTGCATGAAGTTGCTATGAGGGGATAGCTAACAACAACAGCATTCAGTTTATGTTTTAGGAGTACACAAGCTGCTACAAAAGAAATAGATTGGGGATGGGGCTGTAGCAATGATCCAGGTAAAAAATGATGATGACTTGTGCCTTAGGCTGGGTTCTCTAGAGAAGCAAAACCAGTGAAGTGTATACATACACATAGAGAGATAGATAAATAGAGAGAGAGAGAATGATTTATCTCAAGGAAATGGCTCACGTGGTTGTAGAGGCTGGCAAGTCCTAAGCCTGTGGGTCAGTTGTCAGGCTGGAGGTTTCTCCTGACTCACATAGCTGCAGGGGCTAATGAACCCAAGATTGGCAGATCAGATGGCAGGCTACTGGCTTATGGGCTGCGGAGGCTTATGAAGCCAAGACTGGCAGGTAAGACAGCAGGCTTCTGGCTCTCAGGCTGCAAAGGGCAACGAATCCCAAGATTAGTGGATAAGACAGCAGGCAGCTGGCTTGAGTCCCAAGAACTAGGGACAGATGATCACGAGCCGGATGCAAGATTCAAAGCAAGGCAAGTGAGCTTTGCTAGAATGTCCATGTGTATATTAGATGCAGGCCACACCTCTGAGGAACTCTCCTTATAACTGATGAGCTGATAATATCAGATCACATCATGGAGGATGACTACATCATTACATAACTGCCAAACCACTGAGAATCATGGCCCAGGCAAGTTGACACACACCCTTAACCATCACAGTCCACTCCTTGTCAACTTGGCACCTGTACACATCTCCTTAAACCACACAGAATCTCTAAATAAAGACAATTACAAAATTATACTTGCACCTAACATGATACAACTAACGTGTACAACTGAAAACGCACTAGCCCCATTTACATCTTATATTTTATAAGTGAAGAAAACAAAAACATTCGCTGCACACATACAAGGAATAAGTACTCATAACAATTACAGTCCTCATTTCAGCAACTGGTCACGTGGCCATAACTGGTACTTAGAACTACTTTCTTCCACCACCCATTCCATATTCCCTTTAGCCTCAGCAAGCGCCTCAGCTGGTCATGGCTCTTTACCTGGTGGGGTGACCCAAACCTTCATTCCTGAAGGGTCTGGGCCATTAGTAGTCATGTCAGAATTGGGTTGCTGTAGTTTTCCATTGACTTTAATCACAGGGCATGGTAGTACTAAGAGACGCCCTAAGGGATCTCCTGTATTTCAGACATACTCTTCCTTTACCTCCATTATACAATATTAATCTGACTTTCCCTTGGTAGTCAGGATCATTCACACCAGCTAATATGTTAACTCCCTTCTCTGCCTGTTGATACAGAGGTATGAGGAGCTCAAAGTGGCTGGGTGGCATTCTTAACCTCTAGTTCAGTGAAATCCTTGTTGTGTCTCCAGGTGGGAACATTCCTCCTTTTGGAACTAAGACATCTAGACCTGCAGACCACAGAGTCGCAGTGATAGGAAGCAAAAATTTTGCAAGTGGGTCATTAGGGGCAATAGTGAGTGGTGCCACTCCCATTTCCACCCCTTGATTCCTGGAACTGTGAATCCTGCCTATGGGATAAACAACATCACATATTGGATACTGGCTTAGAGCATATACAGCCTCCTGGAGAACATTGCCCCAGTCCTGCAAAGTGTTACCACCTAGCTGATACCATTATTGTGTCTTTAGAAGGCCATTCCATCCTTCTATCAAGCCAGCTCCTTCAGGATGATGGGGAACATGGTAGGACAAGTGAATTCCATGAGCATGGGCCCATTGCCATACTTCATTTGCTGTGAAGTGAGTCCCTTGATCTGAGGCAATGGTGTGGGATACCATGATGGTGGATAAGCCATTCTATGAGTCCATGGATGGTAGTTTTGGCAGAGGCATTGTGTACAGGGGAGGCAAATCCGTATCCAGAGTAAGTGTCTATCCCAGTAAGAATGAAACACTGCCCTTTCCATGATAGAAGTGGTCTGATGTAATCAACCTGCCACCAGGTGGCTGACTGATCACCTCAAGGAATGGTATCATATTAAGGACTCAGTGTTGGTCTCTGCTGCTGGCAGATTGGGCATCCAGCAGTGGCTGTAACCAAGTCAGCCTTGGTGAGTTGAAGTCCATGTTGCTGAGCCCATGCATAACCTCCATCCCTGCCACCATGGCCACTTTGTTCATGAGCCCAATGATGGAAATGGATGGGGAAAGAAGATGACTGGTTTACACAGAACATGTCATCCTATCCACTTAACTGTTAAAATCCTCCTCTGCCAAGGTCACACTTTGGTGAGCATTCACATAAGACAAAAATATCTTTACTCCCTTGGACCATTCAGAGACATCTATCCACATACTTCTTCCACATACCTCCTTATCACCAATTTTCCAATCACTTTCCTTCCAAGTCCCTGACCATCCAGCCAAACCGTTGGCCACAGCCCATAAATTAGTATATAATAGCACATCTGGCCGTTTCTCCTTCCAAGCAAAGTGAACAACCAGGTGCACTGCTCGAAGTTCTGCCCGTTGGGAGGATTTCCCTTCACCATTGTCCTTCAGGGAGGTCCCAGAAAGGGGCTGTAGTGCTGCTGCTGTACACTTTCAGGTGGTGCCTGCATATCGTGCAGAACCATCTGTAAACCAGGCACGAGTTTTCTCTTCTTCAGTCAACTGATCATAAGGAATTCCCCATGAGGCCATAGGTGCAGACTGGGAGATGGAAGGTAATGTGAAGACTATGGGTATTTGGGCCAATTCATTATGCAACTTGTGCCTTCAGGTCGTGCTCGGGCCTGATCTCTTATATACCACTTCCGTTTAATGATGGAGTGCTGCTGTGCACATCCAACTTTATGGTTCTGTGGGTCATAAAACACTCAGTTCATGATGGACAGCTCAGGCTGCATGGTGACTTGGTGGCCCATGGCTAAGTATTCAGTCTCTACTAAGGCCCAGTAACAAGCCAAAAGCTGTTTCTCAAAAGGAGAGTAGATATCTGCAGAGGATGACAGAGCTTTACTCCAAAATCCTAAGGATGTGCACTGTGGTTCATCAACAGGAGCCTACCTGCCAAAGACTCCAAACAACATCTCTGTCTGCCATGGACACTTCAAGCACCATTGGATCAACTGGATCATATGGTCCAAGTGGCAGAGCGGCTTGCACAGCAGCCTGAACCTGTTGCAGAGCCTTCTCTTGTTCTGGGCCCCACTCAAAATTATCAGCTTTTCGAGTCACTTGATAAATAGGCCAGAGTAGCATGCCCAAACGAGGAATATGTTGCCTTCAAAATCCAAAGAGGCCCACCAGTTGTTGTGCCTCCTTTTTAGTTGTAGGAGGGCCCAGATGTAACAACTAACACTTCACTTTACAAGGATTATCTCGACATACACTACACCACTGGACTCCTAGAAATTTCACTGAGGTGGAAGACACCTGAGTTTTTGTGGGATTAATTTCCCACCCTCTAACACGCAAATATTTTACCAGTAAGTCCAGAGTCATTGACATTTCTTCTTTACTAGGTCCAACCAGCATAATGTCATCAATGTAATAGACCAGTGGGATGTCTTGTGGAAGAAAAAGGTGATCAAGGTCCCTGCGGACTAAATTATGACATAGAGCTGGAGAGTTGATATACCCCTGAGGTACGACAGTGAAGGTGTGTTGCTGGCTTTGCCAGCTGAAGGCAAACTGCTTCTGGTGTTCCTTCAAAACTGGAATCAAGAAAAAGGTACTGGCCAGATCACTAGCTGCATAACAGGTACCAGAAGATGTATTAATTTGCTCAAGCAATGAAAGTACATCTGGAACAGCGGCTGCAACTGGAGTCACTACCTAGTTAAGTTTACGATAACCCACTGTCATTCTCCAAGATCCATCTGTTTTTTGCACAGGCCAAATAGGCGAGTTGAATGGGGATGTGGTGGGAGTCACCACCCCCGCATCCTTCAAGTCCTTGACGGTGGCAGTAATCTCTGCAATCCCTCCAGGAATGGGGTATTGCTTTTTGTTTTTTATTTTCTCAGGTAGGGACAGTTCTAATGGCTTCCATTTGGTTTTTCCTACCATAATAGCCCTTACTCCACTTGTCAGGGATCCAGTGTGGGAGTTCTGCCAGTTGCTGAGTGTATCTATTCCAATTATGCATTCTGGAAGTGGGGAAATGACTACAGGATGGGCTCGGGGACCCAGTGGACCCACTGAGACAAACCTGAGCTAAGACTCCATTAATAACCTGACCTCCACATGCCTCACTCTGACTGGTGGGCCACAGTAATGTTTTGGGTCTCCTGGAATTAGTGTCAGTTCAGAGTCAGTAGCCAGTAATCCCTGAAAAGTCTAATTATTTCCTTTTCCCCAATGAACGGTCACTCTTGTAAAAAAAAAAAAGAAAAAAAAACCCTTTGGGGAAGGCTGGGAGAAAGATTAACGGTATAATTTTTTGGCAGTGCAGTGGGGTCCTCCAGGGGACCTGGCCTCCCCTTCATTCAAGGGGCTGTGGCTCTGTAAAATGGCTCAAATCTGGGAATTGATTAAGGGGCCATGATTCTGTATTCTGGAGATTCGAGTTAGACTGCATGCAGTTCACTTAACCTAGAATTCTTCCACTTGTACAGATTAAGTAAATGTTTAGTATATTCCCTATCTATTTCACTCCTAGGGACATCATGACTAAATAGCCAAAACCATAAATCCATATGAGTCAGACTATTCTGATTACTGCTTTGACTCTGCTGTCCGTTACGATAACCACACCCACTTCGTCTTTGCCAATTGAGTGCCGCCACATGGCCCCTACCACCACGGGGTCCCATTGTAATTAGGTGTCTTAATTCAGTTAGGGCAGTTTCCACTGTCAAATCTGACTTAAATAAAGTAGAAGTCAATCACAGCAGTCTTCAAGAATGCTGGGACTCCCTTCACGGATTTGTTCCTCACCGTTGTGGTAAAAGATGTGTCCTCTGGGCACTCCATGTGTGGATCTGTGGGTCTAACCTGATAAATCCACTGTAACATGCCAATTTCCCTAAGCCTTTGGATACCTTCTTCTACAGTACACCAAAGCAGGTCTGGGATTTCAACTTGATTTAGTGCAGGCCACCGTGTAATCCATGCTTCAGTGAACCAACCAAATAAACTATTAGATCCTTTCCTAACCTCTCAAGCTGAAACATGGAATGAAGAATCCGTGCTTAGTGGGCCCATATCAATAAACTCAAACTGATCTAACTTTATGTTCCTCGCACCATTTATCCCACACCCTTAATAGCCATTCCCACACATATTCCCCAAGTTTCTGTTTGTACATATTAGAAAAGTCAAGCAGTTCTTTCAAAATGTAGTGTACCTCCTCCTGGCTCACACTTTGTACTTCACCTTTTGGGGCTTGCTGGAACTTAAGTCTAGTTATAGGTCTAGAAGCAAAAATGGGTGGTGGGGGTAGGTCTTAGGAACATTCAGGAATGTCTTGTAATGCATCTACCTCAGGAGATGCCCCAGGCCCCACTCCAGGTGATATCTCAGAAAAGGACTCTTTTTTTAAAAAAAAATTTATTATGTTTTTGGTGAAAGTTTACACAGGAAATTAGGTTCTCCTTTGACAATTTCTTTACATATTGTTCAGTGACATTGGTTACATTCTTCACAATATGCCACCATTCTCGTTATTTCCATTTTGGTTGTTCTGTTTCCATTAATCTAGCTTCCCTGTCTCCCTCTTGCCTTCTTATGTCTGGTCTAAGGTATATGTTTACCATTTGATTTCATCTAGATGATTATTTTGTGGAGCACAGTAGTCACAGGTGACTTTATTTTATGGGCCAATCTGTCATTTGGCTGATAGGTGACCTCTGGGAGTGATTTGAATTCCAAGTTTAAAGAGTATCTCACGGCAATAGTCTCAGGGGTTCATCTAGTCTCTACCAGTTCAGTAAGTCTGGCTTTTTTTAGGAATTTGAGTTGTGTTCTACATTTTCCTCCCATTCTATCTGGAACCATCTATTGTGTTAGAATGGTCAGTAATGGTAGACAGGCACCATCTAGTTCTTCTGGTCTCAAGGTAGGTGATGTCATTGTTTGTGTAGACTGTTGGTTCTGTAGACTAGTTTCCTCTTTGAGTCTTTGGTTTCTTTCTTTCCCTTTAGCTCTGAATGAGTAGAGACCAATAGTTGTATCTTAGATGGCCACTCACAAACCTTTAAAACCCCAGACACTACTCACCAAATTACGATGTAGAACATTGTCGGACAAAGACTCTTCAGGCATAGCAGGGTTAATCTCATCAGACTGGGGTGGAACGGGTAATGATTTTACTGGGGAGGGTGGTTTAGCAGACAGAGATGGAGTGATCTCTTCAGATGGGAGTAAGAGGGCTGGTTCTGTTAGCAGGAGTGATTCAATGGAATTTAGGGGCTCAGTGTCCCCAACATCCTGATTATCTGCCCATATGTCCCCATCTCAAGTTTCTTCCCTATCAATGCCCTCACTTTAACTTCAGACACCATTCGAGGTTGGGAATTCAATTGGCATTGTAATTCAGCCACTCTTACAATAAGACTCTGGGTTTGATTTTCAGCAGTATCAGTTCTATTACTACAAGAAATAAGACTTTCAGGGCACACAGTGGCAACTTTGAGGTCTTTTATGCAGCTTTTGATCTGTGACTCTGAAGCCCAGAGCTCATCTCTCTCTTTCACCACTTTGTCTAGCGAAAGTAGGACCAACCAAGCAGCTTCCCTATACTTCTCATTCTGACAAAATTGTAGAAAAGTATCAAACATGTGATCACCCAGAGCCTCGCTTCTCACCAATACTTGATCTATTTGTGGTGATTATTTTGTGTATTAATATTGCTACCTCACACCACGGATTAGCAGTGCCCTGTTTACTACTGGAGTCAGAGTCATCAGCACCTTTAAGACTAGTCAGACTTGAGAACCAATTTCGAAAATGATCCTTACAACTTTGTTTCTCTAAAACCACTGTCAGTGACAAATGTCTTAGGCTGGGTTCTCTAGAGAAGCAAAACCAGCTGGCTTGAGTCCCAAGGACCTGAGGTCAGCTGATGACAAGCCAGATGCAAGATCCAGAGAAAGCAAGTGAGCTTTGCCAGAATGTCCATATATATTTTGAGTGCAGGCCACACCCCCGAGGAAACTCCCCTTACAACTGATTAGCCGATCACATCAGATCACATAGAGGATGACTGAGTCATTACATAACTAACTGCCAAACTACATCATTAAATAACTGTCAAACTACATCATTACATAACTGCCAATCCACTGAGAATCGTGGCCCAGCCAAGTTGACACACAACGTTAATCATCACAGCTTGGACCAAGGTAGCAGCAGTGGAGATGGAGAGACGTGGATGGATTCTGGATACTTTTAGGACGTGGAGTTGAAAATACCAGAAGAGAGAGGGAGAGGAGTCGAGAATAACTCCCAGCTTCCTGGCTTGGCCCACTGGGTACCTGGAGTGTGATGGTACCACATGCTGAGATGGGGAGCACTGGGAAAGAAGCAGGTCTGAGAAAGGGGAAGGGAGATGATGAGCTCAGTTTGGGACAAGTGGGTTTGAGGAATCTGTAGAGCATCCAGCAAGATGTCTGGGGGATTTTTGGACATATGGACTCTGAAGCTTAGAGCTGGAGATAATGATGTGGTGGCCATCAATGAGCGAGAAATGTTCATTACAACCATGGGACTGGATGAAACTGCTCAAGGAGAACGAGAGCAGTTAAGAGCCCCGGGAGAGTTTTCAGCCAAGGTAATAATGACTGTATGTGCAATTTGGAAAGACCATGTCATGAAATGTGGAGGATGGATGGAAGGGGGAGAGACCATAGGCAGGGGGACAAGTCAGGAGTGTGTCATAGGCTGGAGAGGGTGGAGGTCTAGATTCCCACAGAGGCAGCGGGCCTGGAAAGCAGGAGACAGACATGGTGGAGTAGAATGGACTGGGCTTGGTGACTGATTGGCCGTGGGAAATGAGGACAAGGGAGAAGTCAAGTGTCTTAGTCATCTAGTGCTGCTACGACAAAAATACCACAAGTGGATGGCTTTAACAAACAGAAATTTATTTTCTTGCAATTTAGGAGGCTAGAAGTCTGAATTCAGGGTGCTGGCTCTAGGGGAAGTCTTTCTCTGTCAGCTCTGGAGGAAGGTCCTTGTCTCTTCTGAGCTTCTGTTCCTGGGAGATCATATGACTTGGCATCTGTTTTCCCCCATCTCTGCTTTCGCTTGCTTATTTAGTCTCTTCTATATCTCAAAAGAGATTGACTTAATTCATGCCCTACACTAATCCTGCCCCATTAACATAACAAAGACAATCCATTCCCAAATGGGGTTATAACCACAGGCATAGTTGTTAGGATTTACAACACATATTTTGGGGGGACAAAATTCAATCCATATCATCAAGGACGATTCCCAGATTTCCAACTTGGGTCACAACGTGGATGACACTTACTGGGATGATGAACACTGGAGGAGGAACAGATCTCAGGCAACGCTGAAGTGCGAGGTGCTTGTGGGGCTGCCTAGAGGAGATGTCCAGTAGCTAGCACCCAGTGACCACAAGAGGAGGCAGATAGTAGAGTGGAGGGCAGCCTGCCAGCATCAGGATCAGTCTGAACCTGGGGCCAAACTCAGGTGCTTCAAAGAGATAGGCCTGCCCTGTGGAAGGTATTAGCATCCAGTTGTGGGCCAGAGGACCCCTCCAGTGTCCCGGAAGACTTTGCCATCTCGAGACCCCAGTTCTCCTGATGAGGAGGTAGTAATTTGTTGGGATTCACATATTAGTTCCTGGACAAAGGCCAAGTGAATTGATGGGTCAGTTGCCAAAAGTGGGGGTGTAAGGAGACAAACACTGGAGTCCTGCCCTCTCACCAGAGGCCTCCATTATGATCAGAAACAACTGTTCCAAACTTCCAGTGGGTTCTGAAGCCTCCATGACCAGCCTGCTTGTGGTTTCTTCCTAGAAATTCATGTTTCAAATATTGGGGTACTTTGCAAGTTCCACAAAGGAATCTAGCTGGCAAGAGTATGAGGTGACTTACCTCTGGCAAATGTGGGTAGGTTCCAGAAAGGAAATGAGGGCACCCAGCCTTGGGTGTGGAGGTGGAGGCAAGCACCTCCTGCTTCCTAAGCACTTCCCTGGCCATTGACTCTTGATACCCCAATGCCTCTGAAGCAGGAAGAGCAAGGACTAGTCTCATCATTTGACAGCTGGGTAAATTGAGGCTCAGAGTAGGAAGTGTGAGTTCATAAGTATGATCCAATGAATCCGATTCCAATAGAACTGGTCCTTAACCTAGAACTCCTGCCTCCCACCCTGGTATAGGTACCATTTCATCATTGGCCCGAGGCATTGGTGTGCTGGAGCTGGCCCATACTGGCTCCCAAAAGCCATTTTTCAGAAATTTTGCAAGTCAGTTGAAGGTTGATGTCATATTGGTAGCTTGAAATCAACCATAATGGGAGTATTTACACCAAGGAAATTGGCAAATGCTACCAGCACACCACTGGCCCCAGGTCACTACAGACCTATCTTCCAGCACCAAGGACGGCGCCCACTGCCAGAGGGCTGTGAATTATGGTTTGGTAGCTGTGTGTGATAAATGGTCACTTAGAATTAGATGATAAAGGGATCTGGGCTCAGGACTCAAGCCCAAGCCATACAAAGTGTATCTAACACCTGCCTCAGGGACACCCAACTAGCCATGCTGATATACTGCTGAGGTCAATAACCCAAAGAGAATTTCCACTTCCCCCACTTGCAACACCAGGTCTTAAATTATGAGGATTCTTTGGCATAAGTCTCATTTCACTTCCACTATATTATTTCGGATATTGAACACATCCGTCTTGGCCTTTTAGCCTGATTTAGATCATTATGGAAACAGGAGAATCATGTCAACACCATATCTCAGGAGGAAGAGTCAGGGATATAAGACCCCCAAGCAATGAAAGACATCATTTAAGAGGGAAATCAGAGCTCCACAAAAAATAGGTATATTATTTGCTGTACATCATCTTATTTCTTATGTAAAATCAAAATGAATCGGGTAGGGGGAGGGGAGTGTAGGCTCTTGGAGTGAAAGGAGTTACAGAGAAGACAGTTTCTGCTGTTCATCGTTAAATAAATAGCTGCTATTCTTGCTTGTTAGAATGTAAAATTTCCAGATCTAAATGTCAGAGAATTCTAGGAAAAACTGCGAAACCATTACTTCATAAACATGTAATTGTGCTATTACTGCTAAATGCAATGGCATTCTATAAATATCACAGTTCAGGCTTCGTGTTCTATAAATAGACCTAGTTAATCACCGGAAATAGATTTTATTTCTTGAATTATAATGGAGTAAATGACAGAGTCTCCATTTTCCAGTGGCAGAGTCCACTGCTTGTTTTGGTGATATCTATCCCTCTGCATGGGCCCTGCAATGGGCTGTAAATACTTGTCAGCCAGTGTTAGGGGAAGGGCAGGAGGAGGGGGGACCAGATCCACTTGCCAGAGCCTCTTCCTAGAACCAGTGAAGTGTTTAGACTACACTGCTGAGGCCTGTCGCCCAACACTGGGATGAATGATGTGGACAGTGCAGACTACACTCTGCTCAGAGTGCCATTGTTAGGGGGCGTGGCAGCTGATAAGATAAGGATGGGTTACTGTGGATGCAGACGTAGATGGAGGGCAATCTGGAATGTCTTCTAGTCAGCACCACACCAAGCTGGAAGATTGACTCAGGCAGTGACTCCCAATTGGTTTAAATTGAAGATCTGAAATCTGTTGTTGGGGTTTTCCCATGATCCCCTGCTTGTATTTGGCTGCTATAAACACCTCGCTAGGCCACAGATTTGGCTATTTTGTAGCTTAA
Source organism: Trichechus manatus latirostris (assembly GCF_000243295.1). Lineage (NCBI taxonomy): Eukaryota > Metazoa > Chordata > Mammalia > Sirenia > Trichechidae > Trichechus > Trichechus manatus. The sequence goes on from NW_004444259.1 coordinate 275,043, forward strand.
AGCATGCCCCCACTTACACAGTGAACGCTATGCATGATTTGCTACAAAATAGGATGTATTCTCCTTTCCCCTCGCAACATACTCATCAGTACCATCATAGATTGGACAGCCTTGGTGGCCTCAGGGATTCTTTGGCCAGGAGCAGTTATCATCAGCCACTTGCTTTTTTCTGGGCCTCAGTTTCCCCATTTGTAAAACTGGAAGTCAGGAGGGCTGTAGTGAGACAGACTGAGTCAGAAGAGATTAGTTCCAATTCTCACATCACCTTGGGCCATGACCTTGGGCAAATCGCCTCCCTTCTCTTGGACTCAGGCCCCCCAACTTGGAGAAAGGAAGAGGGATCTTGGCCCTTTGACCAATTCTTCAGGCCTGTACTGTGGCTCAGTCAGTCACTTCTTCTAAGGGATCCTCCTGGACTCCCACTCTCTGAGCACCCACACTTTTAGAGTTGGTACCCACAAGGTAGCATCCTGTGACCCAGTCACACAGCTGGGTTATGACTATTGTTCCAGAAAGACTTTTCTGAAAGTATTATTTGTATTATCCCCTGATTCTATAAAGCACTGGGGGCAGGGTGTGCGTTGTTCTAGGTAAAGTAGAGAGACTAAGAAAAATTAAAGAATAAGGGGGAAAGGGAAGAAACAAACTTGATAATTCTAGGATTAACTTTATTTGGGGACTAAACATAAAATTTAGCCCAGAGCTCACTGGCAGCCAGAGTGAAAAAGAAAAACATGTAAGACTCCAGAGACTTCCCCCCTTTGGCCCCAAATTCAGAAAAGAATTTTTTTTTTTAACCTGGGGATTTAGAGTTGAGATATTCACTGGAACACTAGACAAGAGTTCCAAAGCAAATTCAGAGGACATTTCATAGGCCTGTTTTGAAGACCAATTTCTAACCAAGTTGAGGGCTCAATATTCAAGCAGAGCTTCGTGGACATAGTTCTGCCAGAGGCTGAGCTGGTAGACTCCCTGGCTTTTCTGGGCTCAGAGCAAAATGTGTTTGGATATGGCTATCTTTGTATGGTGTCCCCAAATGGGCTAATTATTTCACTTTGACAAATATATTCCCTTTGGTAACTAGTAACTACTTGTTTCAACGGCTGGAGTCAGTTTGCATTTAAAGGGAGTGCTTAGTCAAGGCTCATCACCTGGCTAGGTTAGGTCCTATGGGCTGGGAGGAGTAGGAGACATGGGCTCAGGCCTCCAGGAGCTTGTGTTCAAGGGGCAAGAGAAGACTTTTCCCAGGAAGCTGTCCCATGGTGTCCCAGAGGCGCCAGCACTCTTGGGAAGAGAACGTCTTTCTCACTACCCAATGCTGACCAAAGCCAGGGGGAAAAGGAAAAGATGGCAAAAGCATCAACAACACTCCACCCAACACACTGGTAGATGCTCCCACCCTGGCGTGGACAGCAACTGGATGTCTCCAAGACTTCACTGATTGTGCCCTCTGGGTTGGCTCTACCTTGTAGGGCAGGAGAGCAGGTCTCTTACAATGGACAACCACAGGGCCCAGGGATTCCTGGTTCCAGAGGTCCACATTTAATGTGTCTCAGTGAGGTCCTGAGCCCATTGGGTTGAGGAGGTGATGTACACAGCAGGCCCTTGGTGGCGTATGCCTATGTGGGGTCTTCTCCTGTGTCACCCAATGTGTATCCTTATGTCCCTTGGGTCCACTTAGCAAAGATGTTCTGAGTACCTACTTCATCTTTGTGCCAGGCAAAGAGGGGTCCAGGCATAAATTAAACCAGTCACTGCCATCGGACTTCACAGTCTAACGGGGGAGGCAGCCATGGGAACAGATCATCTCACCAGTGTGGTGAGAAACACGAGAAGAATCCTAAAGAAAAAGTGCAAAGCAGATGATGGGGGGGCCTGGTGAGCAGGTAGTGGCAGGCCATTAGGGCCAAGAGGTTTCGGGGCCAGATGCTACAGGGCCTTGTGGGCCATGCTAAGGGACTTGGAATTCATCCTGAGGACAATGGGAACCCATGGAAGGGATTAGAGCAGAGAAGTGACATTGTCAGGACTCTGTGTGGGACACACTTCGGCTGCAATGTGCAGGAGAAGCTGGAGGAATAGGAATAGGAAGAAGTATTGGATGGACCTTAGGAGACCCTGTAGGCTAAGGTGGCTCTCCTGTTGACTGAATGGGTAGAAGATAGGGTAGCACTGTCCTTGTGTGGACTTGAGCCAGTACTTTTCTGGTTGTCCTTAGGTGGCCATAAATGATCATGAGATGTCTATATCTCATGGGCACAACCCTTTCAATCCTCCAAATGTGTCACCAGCCCCTGTCCCACTGCCCCTTCCCAATGCCCTGGGGATAGACTGGGCAGAGAACTAAACAGAGGGGAAACACCCTACCCAAGTCATACAGCTGGTCAGGATGGGACAGGCAATTGGGTGGGAGAGCCAGGGTTCAGGTCTTCGTACACCCCAGCCAGGTCTCTGGCCCTCTATGCCCTGCCACTGGGTGTCAGCCCCCTCTTCACCAGGTTTACCTGTATGTGTGAGCCCTGAAAAGCTGGGAAGCTAGCATATAGGAAATATAGAGCTCTTAAAGGTAAGGAGCATGTCTGGCCCATTATTGATCGTGACCTCCCTCCTTGTCCCCAACCCCTGCCCCTGGGCCACCCGCCCACCCCTGGCCTGCCTCTCCTGTGCCTAGCTTATAGGAGGATGGTTCTGTGGGTGTGGGTCTGTTTACTCTCATTTAACCTACTGTACTTCTCAGTTAGAAAATATGAGTGTCCCCAGAGGCCCAGCTGGCTCTTTGTTCTCTTTGTTGGGAAATTAGTTTAGAGATAGCAGCTAGCAGATTAAAAAGCCCATATCAGATCTGCTAAAATCTCTTCCCTTCCAGATTTCATTTCGTCTCCTTCATGCAATTTCTACTGTTCATTTAGAATGATGGATTTTCTTCCTGTTTGACTCCGAGAGAAGTGGCTCTCCTTAAGGCTGGGGTCTGGTTAGGCTCTGCCCTGGGGGATGGTGAGGGGCTGCCCAGCAGGACTCACCTGGTTCTCCAGGACTAGAGCCTCAGAAACCTTGTCTCTGAGGGGCTTGCAGCCCCTCCCGCCCCCCACCCCACTGCCCTGGTCAGTTTGCTCTGCCCCTTCCTCACCTCCTCCCTCCCCATGCCAGCCCCCACAGGGCTCCCCTGCCCTCCAGGGGTGGCATGGGGTGTCCGTGCCTTCACCCTGGGGATCCGAGAGGCAGTGTGAGCCTCTCCTGGGTGCACTACCTAAAGTGGGGACCAGACAGGCTTGCTGCACACAGCTGTGGAAACCTTTGATCAAACCCACTTCATAGTGCCCAGAGCACATGGAGTGTCCCACCAGCCAGGTGCCTGTCCCCTTCTCAGCTGATTTCTGGGTGTGGTGGTGGAACAAGGCCTCACTTGCCACAGCTGCTTCTTTCGCCAGCTGCTCACTCTACTGGGCGACTCCAGGAGGAGCTGGTGGGAGACTCTTGCCACCTGTAATACAGTCCCATGATGCCTTGTGGTTGGTGGTCTTCTCTGAAAACCACACTCACAGGGACAAGGGTACTTGATCAAAGACCCAGAGCAAGGAAGGTGCTAAGCTGTGAGTTAGATCAAGGTCTGGCTGGCATAAAATCCCAGACTTGATCCTCTGTACCTGGCTGGACACTTGTGACCACAGGGCGGGTGCCACGGTCTGTTTGCAGACTGAGCTGGCCTTCTGAAAACTCAGCATTGAGGAACACACACTCTAATGCTAGAGAACACCAGGGCACAATCCTAGACCAAATACAAGAATCACTAAGAGGCAAGCAAGCTTGGCACCAAAGAGCTCAGGGAGCAGTGGGGATGTAGGTGCAGGGATGCCCAGTGGTTGTCAGTTGAAAATGATTGGCCCAAGGGGAATTGGTCACCTCTTCTGATTGGTCCAAAAAGGCTCTTCCAAGGAAGTTTGGAGGGAAGGAGAGCAGAGGCTTGAGGCACTGTGGGCAATCGAGGTGGGGTGCCCCATGGAAAGCCAGTCAAAGATGGGCTGGAGGTCCCATTAGGCAGGCACATAAGCCAAGAGCCAAGGCTTAGCTGCGTTCAGTGGAGCCCCTTCCTGATGAAGAGCTTTGGTTTCCACATCTGTAGATGGGACTAGAAACCCTGCCTGGCAGGGCTGTTGCAGAGCTGTGCTGTTGCAGAGGTGTGCTGTATATGTGAATGCTCGCTACCACTTTGAGGGGTAATTAGCCAATCAGTCACTCAGTGAATCTATTTTGAGTCCCTGCTACACACTCTACGTTGGGCTTCGGGGACACCTCCCAGCTGAACACACCCAGGTTTCACTCCTTCATTCATTCTGTGAGGGGAGATACTCCCCCTGGCCACAGAGGCAGAAGATTCTAGGCAGAGATGAGAGCAGCTCATTGACCTTCCCCTACTGATGGAAGCCTTTGGCTGGGACAGGGACTTAACCTAAAGTGTGTGATGGGTTGAGCTGAGATGGTGCTGAGCTGGGCTCACTCTTCAGTGGGGTTCTGAACTGCGTAGCTGGGATATCCATCCTCCCAGCAGGCTTCGCAGTACCTTTCCCCGTTCTTCCCTCTAGGAATTGCACCTTTTCCAAAGCTTGGGCTTTCTCTCATTAATCTGAAAATGATCAGATCTAGTCAGAGATTTAATATTATGTATTAAGGCACTAAATTCTTCAGCTTAAACAAAATTTCAGTTCCCAGAAACCAGAGGTAAGAAGAGAGGCATGTGGCTGCCCACAGGACCATCTTGACCTTAGATCTGCTTAGCACACATTGTCTTTGCTTCCCACTGCCAAGTGCACTCAGCCCAAGGCCCTGTGCCTGGCACTCAAGGCCCTCTGTGACTTGACCCTACCCACGTCTCCAGCTACATCTCCCCATGTTCCATATCCTCTGACTTGGCTCCTGCTGTTCCATCTGCCTCTCATTTCTTTCACTTCTTTCTCTGAGTATGGGAATCCCAGTCACCTCTTCAGGCCCAGTGCAATGCAACTCCTTTGGGAAGCCTCCCCTGATGGCATGATATGTAAACTGCCTAACAGTACTCAGGCTAGAGTAGAAGCTCAAGAAATATTTGTGTCCATATCCTTTGCTGCCCGCTCCTCCCTCCACCCTAAAAATTACTCATCTCCCCTTCCTCTCTGTTCCTACTGCAGTTCACTTGTTCTTAGATCTAAGAAGCCTTTTGTCATCAGGATTAATAACAGGATTTAGGAGTCAGATAGCTCTGGGTCACCTACTTGTTGTGTGATCTTAGCCAGGACATTTCAACTCGGAGACTCAGTTTTCTCATTTGTCAAAAAAGGTAATTGTACCTGCTTCACAGCATTGTTATATGGTTGGGATGAGATGATACACAGAAAGCTTTTAGCAGACAGAGTACATGACCTATAGTAAACATTAAATATGGGTTTGTGGTTCTTATTATTACTTCAATAAAATGTAGGGACTTCCAGGTCTGGCCAAGATGAAATACCCCATTCCTCCCAGGTCCTCACTCTTACAATTAAAAAATCTGGACATTCCATCACAACTAGATGGTGCCCGGCTACCACCACCGACTGCTCTGACAGGGATCACAGTAGAGGGTCCCCGACAGAGCTAGAGAAAAATGTAGAACAAAATTCTAACTCACAATAAAAGGCCAAACTTACTTGCCTGACAGAGACTGGAGGAACCCCCAAGACTATGGCCCCTGGACACTCTTTTAACTCAGTACTGAAGTCCCTCCCGAGGTTCATCCTTCAGCCAAAGAGTAGACAGGTCCATAAAACAAAACGAGGCTAAATGGGCACGAGAAAGCAGGAAGGACAGGAAAGCTGGTAATGGGGAACCCAAGATCAAGAAGGGGAGAGTGTTGACATGTCGTCAAGTTGGCAACCTATGTCACAAAACAATATGTATATTAATTGTTTAATGAGAAACTAATTTGCTCTGTAAACCTTCATCTAAAGTACAATTAAAAAAAAAACTAGATATAACACAGTAAACAAAAGAAGATTCTGAAAGGTGCAAAGGAGAAGGCAGACTGTCTAGGGAACTTGGAACTTGAGAAGGGACATGGGGGTGAATGTCCTGGGTTTCCTTATGGCTCCCCATATATCCCAGACAAGGTGCGACAGAAGCCTCCAACTCAGAACCGTCAACAGGCACAGACAAAAAACTTTTCCTGTAAGTTCACTTTGAACCAAACAACAGTTTAGCTTAATTAGTAAAGTATATCTTCCTTGAACATTGCTCTGTTTCAAAAATTTATCTATGTCGGATCAAATTGACAGCAGCCTCTTTAAAGGTTAAATGAGAGGCTTAAGGAGCAGTGACTATACATTGATGGTGGTAGAATAATTTGGAAAGGGTTAACGAGAATGGTCACACAACCTAAAGAATGTAAATAATGTCACTGAATTGTATGTGTAGAATTTGTTGAAATGGTATATCCTTGTTGCGTATATTTTCACAAAAAAATAAATAATTTTTAAAAATCGCTAAACATAAAGAAAAAAAGAAAAGCCCCAAGAAAATCCTGCTTACTCTAGCCAAAGAACTGGGAAAAAAGTGACCTAGCAGAAGAGAAATATTTTTGATAATACCCACTCTACTCAAGCCAAACAAAAAAGGAAAAACTTCTTCCCTATTCCAGAGTGTCAGAGAGGTCAAGTGGGAAGCTGAAATTCTGTCTCTAGCCCAGTAGCAAAGAGATGGAATGAGATAGTGCAAGGTAGTGCCAGTTGGCACTCCACTTTCCCTGGCAGGGCAATGTCCTCAGGGTCAAGTGAGGAGATGAACTTCCACCTCCACCTGATGCCAACAAGCCACTGTGAGGTGGTGTCATCTCGGCACTCTGCTTTTGCAAGGTGTTATTAGCAGGACCCAGTGGGAAGCAGTACATCCACCACCACCTGGACCTGCATACTATACCGCAACAGGGTAACTACCTGAAAAACATGAAGATTAAATGGGATTCAGAATTGCACAACATAATACCCTAAATGTCCAGGATACAATAAAAAATCACTTGTCATATCTAGAACCAGGAAAATCACAACTTGAATGAGAAAAGACAATCAACAGATGTCAACACCTAGATGGCAGAGATGTTGGAACTATCTGACAAGGATTTTAAAGCAGCCATCATAAAAGTGCTTCAATGAGGAATTATGAGTACTCTTGAAACAAATGAAAAACGAGAACAAAATAAAGATATAAAGAAGAACAAATTGAAATTTTTAGAATTGCAAAATAAAATAATCAAAGTTAAAAAGTCAATGGATGTGCTTAATAAATGAATGGAGGGGACAGAGGAAAGAATCAGTGAATTTGATGATAGAACAATAAAAATCACCTAATCTGAAAAATAGAGAGAAATAGATTGAAAAAAGAAATAAACAGAGCCTCAAGAACATGTAAGACTATAAAAGATCTAACATTCATATCATCGGTCCCAGAAAGAAGGAAAGCAAGAGAGTGGGACTGAAAATATTGGTGGGGGAGAGGCAGGGACTGGCTGGAAAAATATTGCAAATTTGGTGAAAGACATAAACCTACAGATTCAAGGAGTTGGACAAAACTCAGTGGGATGTTGTTGTTGTTAGGTGCTGTCAAGTCAGTTCCAACTCATAGTGACCCTACGTACAACAGAACAAAACACTGCCCGGTCCTGCACCATCCTCACAATCCTTGTTACACTTGAGCCCATTGTTGCAGCCATTGTGTCAATCTATCTCCTTGAGGGTCTTCCTCTTTTTCACTGACCCTCTTCTTTACCAAGCATGATGTCCTTCTCCAGGGACTGATCCCTCCTGATAACATGTCCAAAGTACGTGAGATGTAGTCTCGCCATCCTTGCTTCTAAGGAGCACGCTGGTTGCACTTCTTCCAAGACAGACCTGTTCATTTTTTTGGCAGTCCATGGTATATTCAATATTCTTCTCCAACACCACAATTCAAAGGTGTCAGTTCTTCAGTCTTCTTTATTCATCGTCCAGCTTTCACATGCATAGGAGGCGATTGAAAAAAACATGGCTTGAGTCAGGTGCACCTTAGTCTTCAAGGTGACATCTTTGCTTTTCAACACTTTAAAGAGGTCTTTTGCAGCAGATTTGCCCAAAGCAATGTGTCTTTTGATTTCTTGACTGCTGCTTCCATGGGTGTTGATTGTGGATCCAAGTAAAAGAAATCCTTGACAACTTCAATCTTTTCTCCGTTTATCATGATGTTGCTTATTGGCCCAGTTGTGAGGATTTTTGTTTTCTTTATGTTGAAGTGTAATCCACACTGAAGGCTGTGGTCTTTGATCTTCAACAGTAAGTGCTTCAAGTCCTCTTCACTTTCAGCAAGCAAGGTTGTGTCATATGCATAACGCAAGTTGTTAATGAGTTTTCCTCCAATCCTGATGCCACGTTCTTCTTCATAAAGTTCAACTTCTTGGATTATCTGCTCAGCATACAGATTGAATAAGTATGGTGAAAGAATACAACCCTGACGCAGACCTTTCCTGACTTTAAACCATGCAGTATGCCCTTGTTCTATTTGAACAACTCTCTCTTGGTCTATGTACAGGTTCCTCATGAACACAATTACGCTTTCTGGAATTCCCATTCTTCGCAATGTTATCCATAATTTATGATCCACACAGTCGTTGCCTTTGCAATGTCAATAAAACACAGATAAACATCTTTCTGGTATTCTCAGCTTTCAGCCAGAGTCAGTCTGACATCAGCAAAGATATCCCTGATTCCACATCCTCTTCTGAATCCAGCTTGAATTTCTGGCTGTTCCCTATCGATATACTGCTGCAGCCGCTTTTGAATGATCTTCAGCAAAATTTTACTTGCATGTGATAGTAATGATATTGTTTGATAATTTCTGCATTTATTTGGATGACTAAGCAGGATAAACTCAGGGAAATCCATGCTGAAACACATCATAATCAAACTTCCAAAAACTAAAAACAAAGGGGAAAAAAATCTGAAAAACAGCTAGAGAAATGATTCCTTACATATAGTATAATGACTTGAATGGCAATCAATTTCTCTTCAGAAATCATGGAGGCCAGAAGGAGTGGCACAACATTTTTCAAGTGCTGAAGAAAAGAACTGTCAACCCGGAATTCTATACTCAGAGAAAATATCCTTCAGGAATGAAGGTGAAATTAACACATTCTCAGATGAAAGAAAACAAAGAGAATATGTCACAGCACACCTACCTTAAAAAAAAAAAAAAGGCTAAAGGAAGTTCTCTAAACAGAAAGGAAATGATAAAATAAGAAAATTTGGAACATCAGGAATGAGAACAATAAAAGGAGTAAAAACATGGGTAAAAATAATAGACTATTCTTTGCCTTTTAAGTTCTCTAAATTACATTAAATTATTGAAATAAAGATTATGACATTGTCTGATGGGGTTCAAAATGTATGTAGAGAAAAATGTAGGATGATTATACTAGGGGAGGGTAAAGAGATGTAAAAGAAGGTAAAGTTTCTACATTTTGCTCGAATAATAGAATGTAATAAGTTGCATATGCATAATGTAATACATAGAAAAACCACTAAAATATCTATACAAATAAATATTCTCCAAAACACTATAGGTAAATCAAAATAAAATTCTAAAAAGATATATAGGCAGAGCAGATTAAAAAACATGACCCAGCAATATGTTGTCCACAAGAAACTCATTTCAATATAATGATATAGGCAGGTTGAAAATGAAAGGATGGAAAAACAATATCAAACATTAAAGAAGGAGTGGTTACATTAATATCAGATAAAGTAGACTTCAGAGCAAAGAATGTTGCCAAAGATGAAGAGGGATATTATCTAATCATAAAAGGGTCAATCCACCAAGAAGACATAGCAATCCTAAATGTGTATACACCTAACAGTAGAGCTGCAAAATATGTAAAGCAAAAGCTGATGGAACTGAAAGGAGAAGTATACAAATCCACAGTTATAGTTGGAGATTTCAACACTCCTCTCTCAACAGTTGATAGAACAACTAGACAGAAAATCAGCAAGGATATAGAAGAAATCAACAGCACCATCAATCAACAGGATTTAATTGGCATTTATAGAACATTTCACCCAACAAACAACAGAATACAAATTCTTTTCAAGTGTCTAAGAAACAGACACCAAGGTAGACTGTGTCCTGGGCCATAAAACAAGCAAACTACAACAACAAACAAAAAACTCCACAAATTTTAAAGAATTGAAACTATACAAACCACAATGACATCAAAGTAGAAATCAAAATATAACATATCAAAATTGCCGAGATGCAGCTAAAACTGTGCTGAGAAGGAAATTTATAGCACTATAAATGCATATATTAGAGAAAGGGGAAAGTCTCGAATCAATAATCTAAGTTCCTATCTTAAGAACCTAATAAAAGAAGAGTAAAATAAACCCAAAGTAACAGAAGGAAGAAAATAATAAAGAGCAGAAATCAATGAACTTGAAGATACAAAACAAGAAAATCAATGAAATAAAAAGTTGATTCTTTGAAAAGATCAATAAAGTTGACAAACTTCTAGCAAGACCAACAAAGAAAAAAGGAAGATACAATTTACCAATATCAGGAATGAAACAGGGGATATCACTACAGATCCTGCAGTCATGAAAAGGATAATAAGAAAATACTATGAACAACTCTGTTGTTGTTAGGTGCCGTCAAGTCAGTTCCGACTCATAGCGACCCTATGTACAACAGAAAAAAAAACACTGCCCAGTCCTGCACAATCTTCACAATCCTTGCTCTGCTTGAGCCCATTGTTGCAGCCACTATGTCAATCCATCTCCTTGAGGGTCTTCCTCTTTTTCACTGACCCTCTACTTTACCAAGCATGATGTCCTTCTCCAGGGAC
>NW_004444259.1:286221-287576 GCF_000243295.1 Trichechus manatus latirostris
CAGCCTATTTGCCCAATGCAATGTGTCATTTGATTTCTTGACTGCTGCTTCCATGGGTGTTGATTGTGGATCCAAGTAAAATGAAATCCTTGACGACTTCAGTCTTTTCTCCATTTATCATGATGTTGCTTATTGGTCCAGTTGTGGACAACTCTACACACATAAATTGACAACTTAGACAAAATGGACCAAGTCCTTGAAAAGTGCAAACTACCAACACTCATCCAATATGAGATATAATTTGAATAGCTATATGACCATTAAAGAAATTGAACCTATACTTTAAAAAACTTCTAAAAAAGAAATCTCAAGACCCATATGGTTTAATTGGCAAACTCTACCAAATGTTTGAAGAATTAACACCAATTTTGCACAATCACTTTCAGAATATAGAAGAGGATAGAACACTTCCAAACTCATTTTATGAGGCTAGTCTTACTCTCATACCAAAACCAAAGACAATACAAAAAAAGAAAACTATAGTCAATATCCTTCATGAAAATAGACACAAATGTCCTTTGAAATATGTTAGCAAATAGAATTTAGCAATATATGAAAAGAAGTATACACCATGACCAAGTGAAGTTTATTCCAGATATGCAAGGCTGGTTCAAAATTCAAAAATCAATCAATGTAATTTACCCTATCAACAGACTAAAGAAGAAAAAAACATATGATCACATCAATCAAGGCAAAAACAGCATGTGGCAAAATCTAACAGTCATTCATAATAAAAACTCTGAATACTTTCAGAATACAGAGGAACTTCCTCAAGTTTATAAAGAGCATCTACAGAAAAACTACAACTAATATCATAATTAATGGTGAAAAACTGAATACTTTCTCCCTAAGATTAGTAACAAGCCAAGTATGTCCACTATCACCACTCGTATTCAACATAGTACTAGAAGTCTTAGTTCAACAAAGCAACAAAAGAAGGTAACAGGAATATGGATTGGAAAGGAAGAAATACAACTATCCCCATTTACATGACATGATTGGCTATGTAAACAATCCCAAGGCATCTACAAAATAAGTAATGTGTGAATTCTGCAAGGTCACAGGATACATGATGAGCATACAAAAATCAATCCTTTTAATATACTAGCAACAAGTATATAGAAACCATAATTAAAAAAACACAATAGAGGACTCCGGCAAGATGGCGGCCTAGGCAGAAGCACCACGCCATCCCTCCACAACAAAGATCCGAAAAACTAAGCCAAACAGAGAATCAACAATCCTGAAACCCTAGGACATCAAATGAAGAGATAAAGAACTCAGCCGAACACCAAACGGAGTAAGAATACTGAAAGAGAACAGAGAGCGAGGAGAGATTCATGCAGAGGTCCCCT
>NW_004444259.1:295848-366899 GCF_000243295.1 Trichechus manatus latirostris
ACCAAAAAAAAAAACAAAAAAAAAACACAATACTATTCACAATCACTCAAAAACACAAAAGAGAAAGGAATATTTAGGTACAAATAGAACAAGACAAATACTGATGAAGGAAATCAAACAATACCTAAACAAATGGAGAGATATACCACGTTCATGGATTGGAAGACTCAACATAGTAAAGATGTCAGTTCTCCCAAAAAATGATTTATATGTTTAATGCAATTCCTATCAAAATCTCAGCAAGGCAAGATTATTCTTAAATTTATATGGAAGAGCAAAGGAACTAGAATTGCTAAACCAATTTTGAAAAAGAAAATTGAAGTAGGAAGAATTACTTCACTCCATATTAAAGCCTATTATAACTACATTAATCAAGACAATGGGGCTTGGCAGTGGGATAGGCACATACATCAAAATAGAGAACCCAGAAATAGACGCACATAAATATGACCAACTGAGTTTTGACAAAGTTGCAAAAAGCAATTCAATGAGGGAAGGACAGTGTTTTCAGCAAATGGTGCTGGAGCAATAGACATCTGTAGTTAAAAAATTAACCTCGACCTATTTCACACCTTAAACAAAAATTGAGTCAAAATAGATCATAGATTTCATTGTAAAACATGAAGCTATAAAAACATTTAGAAGGAAACTTAGGAGAAAATCTTTGAGACCCAGGGTTTGGTAAAGAGTTCTTAAACATGACACCAAAAGCATCATTCATAAAGGAAAAAATAGATAAATTGAACCACATCAAAACTAAAAATTTGCTTGCAAAAGATCTTGTTAAGGTGATGAAAAGACAAGCTATTAGACTGGGGAAAATATTTGCAAACCACAAATCAAACAAAGGACTTGCATCTAAAATATATGAAGAGTGCTGAACGAGAACAGAAATAATGAGAATGTTCACGCATTGTGAAGAAGGTAACCAATGTCTCTGAACAACAAACAATCCAGTTAGAAAATGAGCAAAAGACATAAAAAGATATTTCACCGAAGAAGTCCCACAGATGGCAAATAAGCACATGAAAATATGTTCAACATCATTAGCCATTGTTGTTTTTAGTTGCCCTTGAGTCAATTCTGACTCACGGAGACCCCAAGTGTGCAAAGTAGAACTGCTCCATAGGGTTTTTAAGGCTGTGACTTTTCAGAAGCAGATTGCCAGGCCTGTCTTCCAAGGTGCCTCTGGGTGGGTTCAAACTGCCAAACTTTCTGCTAGTAGTCAAGTACTTAACTGTTTGTGTCAGCCAGGGACTCCTCATTAGCCGTTAGTGAAATGCAAATTTAAACCACAGTGAGATATTGCTGTACACCTATCAGAATCGCTAAAATATACACATCTTGATGAAGGTAAACTATGCCACTAGAATGTACACAAGAGAAAAGAACCTATTGGTAATAGCTATGGAATATAAAAACACTGACTATACACATGGACCTCCCAAGATGGAATACACAGGAATCAAATCAGCTACATCTGTGGAAAGAGACAATGGAGAAGCTCAATATCATCAGTCAGAACAAGGCCAGGGGCTGACTGTGGAACTGACCATCAGTCGTACATATGCAAGTTCAAGTTGAAGCTGAAGAAAATTAAAACAAGTCCACAAGAGGCAAAGTACGACCTTGAGTATATCCCACCTAAATTTAGAGACCATCTCAAGAATAGATTTGATGCACTGAACACTAATGACTGAAGACCAGATGAGTTGTGGAATGACATCAAGGACATCAGACATGAAGAAAGAAAAAGGTCATTAAAAAGACAGGAAAGAAAGAAAAGACCAAAATGGATGTCAGAAGAGACTCTGAAACTTGCTCTTGAACGTAGAGTAGCTAAAGCAAATGGAAAAATTGATGAAGTAAAATAGCTGAAGAGAAGATTTAAAAGGGCAACTGGCGAATACAAAGTAATATGATGACATGTGAAAGACCTGGAGTTGGAAAACCAAAAGGAAAGAACTCGCTTGACATTTCTCAAGCTGAAAGAACTGAAGAAAAAATTCAAGACTCGAGTTGCAATATTGAACGATTCTATGGCCAATGACAACAACAACAACATGGGATATACAATTTTGAAACAACAGCCACAATAACCAAAAAACATTTGTGCAGGTATACATATGTATGTATGTAGGCATATATGTGTATTGTTGTCGTTAGGTGCCATCAAGTTGGTTCAGACTCATCGCGACCCTGTGCACAACAGAACGAAACACTGCCCGGGCCTGCGCCATCCTCACGATTGTCGCTATGCTTGAGCCCATTGTTGCAGCCACTGTGTCAGTCCATCTCCTTGAGGGTCTTCCTCTTTTTCACTGACCCTCTTCTCTACCAAGCATGACGGCCTTCTCCAGGGACTGATCCCTTCTGATAACATGTCCAAAGTATGTGAGAAGTAATCTTACCATCCTTGCTTCTAAGGAGCATTCTGGTTGTACTTCTTCCAAGACAGATTTGTTCGTTCTTTTGGCAGTCCGTGGTATATTCAATATTCTTCACCAACACCCACAATTCAAAGACATCAATTCTTCTTTGGTCTTCCTATTCATTGTCCAGCCTTCCCATGCATATGAGGCAACTGAAAACACCACGGCTTGGGTGAGGCTCACCTTAGTTCTCAAGGTGACATGTTTGCTTTTGAAAACTTTAAAAAGAGATCCATTGCAGCTGATTTGCCCAATGCAATGCATCGTTTGATTTCTTGACTGATGCTTCCATGGGTGTTGATTGTGGGTCCAAGTAAAATGAAATCCTTGACAATCTCAATCTTTTCTCCGTTTATCATGATGTTGCTTATTGGCCCAGTTGTGAGGATTTTTGTTTTCTTTATGTTGAGGTGTAATCCATACTGAAGGCTGTGGTCTCTGATCTTCATCAGTAAATGCTTCAAGTCCTCTTCACTTTCAGCAAGCAAGGTTGTGTCATATGCATAACGCAAGCTGTTAATGAGCTTTCCTCGAATCCTGATACTGTGTTCTTCGTATAGTCCAGTTTCTCAGATTATTTGCTCAGCATACAGATCGAATAAATTTGGTGAAAGGATACAACCCTGACTCACACCTTTCCTGACTTTAAACCATACACTATGCCCTTGTTCTGTTCGAACGACTGCCTCTTGATCCATGTACAGATTCCTCATGAGCACAGTGAAGTGTTCTGGAATTCCCATTCTCTGCAAAGTTATCCATAATTTGTTATGATTCACATAGTCGTTGCCTTTGCATAGTCAATAAAACACAGGTAAACATCTTTCTGGTATTCTCTGCTTTCAGCCAAGATCCATCTGACATCAGCAATGATATCCCTCGTTCCACGTCCTCTTCTGAATCCAGCCTGAACTTCTGGCAGTTCCCAGTCGATGTACTGCTGCAGCCACTTTTGAATGATCTTCAGCAGAGTTTTACTTGCCTGTGATATTAATGGCATTGTTCGATAATTTCCGCATTCGGTTGGATCCTCTTTCTCGGGAATGGGCATAAATATGGATCTCTTCCAGTTGGTTGGTCAGGTAGCTGTCTTCCAAATTTCTTGGCATAGACGAGTGAGCA
Source organism: Trichechus manatus latirostris (assembly GCF_000243295.1). Taxonomy (NCBI): domain Eukaryota; kingdom Metazoa; phylum Chordata; class Mammalia; order Sirenia; family Trichechidae; genus Trichechus; species Trichechus manatus. The sequence continues at coordinate 299,403 of NW_004444259.1, forward strand.
CCTCCAGCGCTACACCCTTTTGTTGAAACATCTCAATTGGTATTCTGGCAATTCCTGGAGCCTTGTTTTTCACCAATGCCTTCAGTGCAGCTTGGACTTCTTCAGTCCATTGTTTCATGCTTTTAGGGTACCTCCTGAAATGGATGAACGTTGACCAATTCTTTTTGGTATAGTGACTCTGTGTATTCCTTCCATCTTCTTTTGATGCTTCCTGCATCGTTTAATATTTTCTCCGTAGAATCCTTCAGTATTGCAACTCAAGGCTTGAATTTTTTCTTCAGTTCTTTCAGCTTGAGAAATGCTGAACATGTTCGTCCCTTTTGGTTTTCTATCTCCAGGTCTTTGCACATGTCATCATAATACTTCACTTTGTCTTCTCGAGCCGCCCTTTGAAATCTTCTGTTCAGCTCTTTTACGTCATCATTTTTTCTTTTTGCTTTAGCTACTCTACTTTGAAGAGCAAGTTTTAGAGTCTCTTTTGACATCCACTTAGGTCTTTTTTTTTTTTTATCTCTCCTGTCTTTTTAATGACCTCTTGTTTTCTTCCTGTATGATGTCCTTGATGTCATTCCACAACTCATCTGGTCTTCAGTCATTAGTGTTCAACGTTTCAAATCTATTCTTGAGATGGTCTCTAAATTCAGGTGGAATACACTCAAGGTCGTACTTTGGCTCTCGTGAACTTGTTCTAATTTTCTTCAGTTTCAACTTGAACTTGCATAGGAGTAATTGATGCTCTGTTTTGCAGTCGGCCCCTGGCCTGGTTTTGACTGATGATATTGAGCTTTTCCATCGTCTCTTTCCACAGATGTAGTCGATTTGATTCCTGTGTATTCCATCTGGCAAGGTCCATGTGTACAGTCACCGTTTATGTTGGTGAAAAAAGGTATTTGCAGTGAAGAAGTCGTTGGTCTTGCAAAATTGAATCATGCGATCTCCAACATCTTTTCTATCACCTAGGCCATATTTTCCAACTACCGATCCTTCTTCTTGGTTTCCAACTTTTGCATTCCAATCACCAGTAATTATCAGTGCATCCTGATTGCATGTTTGATCAATTTCAGACTGCAAAAATTGGTAAAAATCTTCAGTTTCTTCATCTTTGGCCTTAGTGGTTGGTGGGTAAATTCGAATAATAGTTGTATTAACTGGTCTTCCTTGTAGGCGTATGGATATCATCCTATCACTGACGGCGTTGTACTTCAGGATAGATCTTGAAATGTTGTTTTTGACAATGAATGCAACACCACTCCTCTTCAAGTTGTCATTCCCAGCGTAGTAGATCATATGATTGTCCAATTCAAAATGACAAATACCAGTCCATTTTGGCTCACTAATGCCTAGGATATCATTCTTTATGCGTTCTATTTCATTTTTGACAATTACCAATTTTCCTAGATTCATACTTCATACATTCCATGTTCCAATTATTAATGGATGTTTGCAGCTGTTTCTTCTCGTTTTTGAGTGATGCCACATCAGCAAATGAAGGTCCCAAAAGCTTGACTCCATCCACATCATTAAGGTCAACTCTACTTTGAGGAAGCAGCTCTTCCCTGGTCGTATTTTGAGGGCCTTCCAACCCTTGGGGCTCATCTTCCAGCACTATATCAGACAATGTTCTGCTATTCATAAGGTTTTCACTAGCTTATTCTTTTCAAAAGTAGACTGCCGGGTCCTTCTTCCGGTCTTAGTCTAGAAGCTCAGCTGAAACATGTCTGCCATGGGTGACCCTGCTGGTATTTGAATACCAGTGGCATAGCTACCAACATCACAGGAACACACAATCCCCCATAGTACCACAAACTGACAGACCCGTGGGGATATATGTGTATAGGTATGTATATGTGTGTATGTATAGGTGTATGCATATTTATGTGTATATGCATGTATGTGACTGTATGCAGATATATTCATATATATAATAAAGCATATAGGAGGCACATAACCAAACACCTTGCAGGATCTGTTTTATGGGTTTGAAGGATCAGGACCAAAGTCTCATGGGACATCTCAGTCAACTGGCATGATTTAGTTCATAAAGTTGTGTTCTACATCCTAGTTTGGTGAATAGTGTCTGGGGTCTTAAAAGCTTGCTAGTGGCCATCTACGATACAACTATTGGTCTCTACTTGTCTGGAGCAAAAGAGAAAGAAGAAAAAGAAAGACTCAAAGAAGGAACTAGTCTACAGGACTAATAGTCTACTCGAACCACAGCCCTTTCTACCTGAGACCAGAAGAACTAGATGGTGCCCGGCAACCACTACCAACTGTTCTAATCGGAGCCACAATAGATGGACTCTGATAGAACGGGAGAAAAATGTGAAACAGAAACTTAAGTTCCTAAAAAAAAAAAAAAAAAAGACTTACTGGACTGACTGAGATGGAGGACTCCCTGAGACTATTGTCCGGAGGTATTATTTAAATCTTGAACCGAAACTAACCCCTGAGGTCACCTTTTAGCTAAATAAGAAATTGGCTTATGAAGTAATGAATATTACCCATAAGTACTGTGCTCCTTAAAAAAAAATCATCTGTATGAGACCAAAAGGTCAACAATTACTTGAAAACAAAGATGAGAATGTAAGGGGGCAGGGAAACTAGATTAATGGAAATGGAACAACCAGAATGGAAATAATGAGAATGTTCACACATTGTGAAGAATGTAACCAATGTCTATGAACAATTTGGTAGAAATTGTTGAATGGGAATTAAACTGCTGTGTAAACCTTTACTGAAAACACAGTAAAATATTATTTAAAAAAAAAGAATGGCTAAAATAAAAAAAAAGTGACAACACCAAATGAGGATGAAGAGAAAATGTATCACTCATACCTTGCTGGTGCGAATGTAAAATGGTACAGCCACTCTGGAAAATAGTTTGGTAGTTTATTTAAAATTAAACATACATTTACCACATGACCTAGCAATTGTACTCCTGGGCATGTATCCCAGAGAAATTAAAATTTATGTCCACACAAAAATTTGCATAGGAATGTTTATAGAAGATGTATTCATAATAATCAAATACTGGAAACAATCCAGATGTTTTTCACTGGGGGAATGGTTAAACAAATCATGGTACACCCATACCATGAATACTACTAAGCAATAATCAGGAATGCGTGAGTGAAAAAATACAATCTTAAAAGGTTGCATTCTGTATGATTTTATTTACATAACATTCTCAAAATGAAAAAAGTTATGGAGATGGAGAACAGATTAGTTAGAACAGGTTAGGGATGGTGGGAGGGAGGGGTGTGTGTTTGTAGGTGTGTGTGTGAGAGAGATTCTTGTGTTGATGGAATTGTTCTGTATCTTGATTGCAATGGTAATTACATGAATCTGCACATGTGATAAAATGAAACAGAACTATACATACATTGTACCCATGTCAATTTCCTGGGTTTGCTAGTATACTATAGTTAAGTAAGATACAACCATTGGGCGTAACCCAGTGAGAGGTACACAGCATCTTTTATCTTCTTGTAGTATCTTTGCAACTTCCTGTGAATCTATACTTATTTCAAAATAAAAAGTTGAAAATAGTAGGATATAAGGTGTGCTATAGTAGAAAGAGTATGGATTTGAAGTTAGCCAGTCCTGAGTTTGAAGCCTGTCTTGACTTCTTATTAGCCAGGTGTGAACTTGGGCCAGTTACTTCATTTCTCTGAACCTTGGTTTCTTGCTCTGCAAAATGGAGCTAATAATAGGGCTTACTCAACGGGGTTTTGGGAGGATCCAATGAGACAATGTATGTGAAAGTACTTGGCTCAGGACTGGGCCCATAATAAATGCTCAATGAAAGGAGTTACCAAATTTGTCCTGGCATGAAAACGTTTGGATGTGTGGGCCATCTCCCACCACCAGACCAAAAGCCCCTTAGATAAGGTGGGGGGTGTCATTTGGCTGTGTGCCCTGCTCCCCAGGCCAGGCCCTGCCCCATGGCACAACCAACAGGGACTTGGACTGCAGGCCTGCCTAGGATGGCTTCTCCAGTAGGTAGACCCTATTCCTGTGACATGGCCCTGTGTTGCTGCGTGAGGCGCTCTCTAGTAGGGATACCTTGGCATGCTCTGAGATATGGGCATAACTTGGCATGAAGTGTCGCTTTCATAAGTTCCCTTGGCATCTGCTCCCCAAGACTCAGTTGGGCCCATTAATCATGGCAGGACTTCAAATAGTTTGTCTGGAAATGCACAGTAATAACAGATGTTATCGAAGTGTCTTCATGAAGAATGGTCAGGAGTGGAAAATAATCCCTCTGTTTGATTACTGTGGCCATATTACTTCCACAACACCACTTCTGCTCAGAAATACCACTTTTTCTTCAAGAGCCCTTCACTTGGCCCTGCAGGTCCTCCCCATTGAGGCTCCAGCCTACCTACCTCCATCTGCCACTGCTCCTCTTCTCACACACCTACTCTCTGCTGCGGACAAAGCAACTACTCCATTTCCCACAATTTAGCCCCTCCAGGCCTTCTCCCAGGCTGTTCCCTACCTCCAGCTTTCTTTCCCCCTTCCCACTATACTCTCCGTATACCTGAATCCTGCCCCCTCTTCCAGGCTTTCACCCACTAGCTCTTCTCGTCTCCCCCAACATCTGGCTGGGGTCTGTCGCTTTCTTGAGCTCCCCCTGCTAACCAAGTTGTGATTATGGATCCTCATGCTTCCCTCAGCCTTGCCCTCTGAGCTGATGAGCTCCTAGGCACCTAGTGGCTTCTCAGTAAAATGTTTGCTGACTGAGTGCCCAATGCCCACAGCTTGCAAACAATGAAGAGTGGCCTGAGCCCTGCCAACCGGCAACTGTGCTTGCAGTGTCCCCACTTACGTTGTGGAAGATGGAGACTTTCCAGTCAACATGAAGGAGGAGCAAAGGCCAGAGAGTGTGAACTCTGTCATTGGCTTGGCAGCTACCCAGCATGCCCCTGGGCAGGAGGTGGCTGGGCAACTCTGGGCTCACAGACGGCCATTGAGCAAGCCTCATAAAAGGGGGTTTGTGTCCATAGGCCTGCCACATCTGGGCTGGGTGCTTGCAAAGCCAGTTGATATGCTGGATGGCACAGGCAGTTTCCTGTGGGTTGTTGTGGCCAAAGACCTATCCCCACCCCCACCTCTTTAAGCTTCAGTCAGACTCACAGATATTCTGTTTGGCTGCCGTGGGCTGCGAGTCAGCAGTTGGGGGAAGAGCACTAGAGAGGGAGTCTGAAGACTTAGATTCAAGGGCTGGCCCTGCCTCTTAGTCATCTTGTTAGGCCACCTGTGCTATGTCCAGCCTTGATCCTGCCATGTTTCTCCCAGGCAACAAGGAAATCAACCATGTAAACAATTAGCTTACAGGTACAGGACAAGATCGGGGGCGGGGGGGCGGACAGCAATTCATCCTCACCTCCCTTCTCTGGGCCACAGTTTCTCAACTGGAAAATGGGCATGGTAAACTCAGCTCACTTTCGCAGGAGAAATGCTGCATGTGACTTAGAGAAATTATTTGAACTGGAAGGAACCAGAGGTCGTCTCATCCAGTTTCTGTCCAATGAGAGAGGTGCTGAATGTGTTTAGAGAACTGAGAGAAGCTGTAGGGGTACTGGGGGTGATGGTTGCTATCCTCCTCCCCCAGATCCTCTGGAGAGAATGTGAATGGCTCAAGCCAAACCCTTGCCCACTCCTAGCCAAACAGCCAGGTCCATCCTGCTCTGGAGACATCCCAAGCATCATTTATCTTTTAGACATTACATGGCTTATGAAGATTCAGAGAAACTTAGAACTAGAAGATACTCAGGAATTGTCTAACTCTGCACTGTCCAATATGGTCATAATCAGTCACATGTGGCTATTGAGCCCTTGAAGTGTGGGTAATCTGAATATGAGCTGTGCTGTATGTGTAAAAAACACACCAGATTTCCAACACTTAGGATGAAAAAAATCTCATTGACAATTTTTGTGTTAATTATATGTTGAAATAATACTATTTTGTATATATTGGATTGAATAAAATACATTATTTAAATTAATTTCATCTTTTTTTATTTGCTTTCAAATGACTGCTAGAGAGTTTAAAATTACATATGTGTCTTGCATTTTATTTCCATTGGACAGCACTGCTCTCCCCCAACCTCTCAGTTATAAAGAAGAAACCTAATGCCCAGGGAGGATAGAGAGTTAGCCCAAGGACATCCAGGAGGTTAGAGGCAGAACTGGCCTTTTTCCCCTCTACCCCAATTCCAGAGGCCTTTTCATGTTCCTAGTAGGTCAATCACCCTCCTACAACGGTGGTTTGTCCAACGTTCTCTCATCAAGGGGGACTGTTGGGAAGTGAGAGCCAAGTAAGGCAGAAATTATATCACCCAGATGAAAGATGGTGGCTATAAAGATTTTCACAGTCGATACCACTTAAGGAAAAGTTAGACCATAGGTAATTGAGAGGAAAGGAGGGAGGCGAGGAGGTAAAGAATCCATTTCACTGGAATGTTTCTCTAACCCATGACCCTACATTCTTATGTTGTCATTTCACATATTAATAACCAACAAATACAAAATCCGCTAGGTGGAGAAGGAGGTCAAAGTCTAAGTTGGAGAAAGTGGGAGAACAGCTCATGAAGCCCTCTTTTCTCCACGCTCCACTGCAGGCACAAGCCAAGCTGAAGTGATACTGCCAATGTTGATTTTCTGAGCCGCCTCATAGTTTTTCCTGGGGAGACCTGTACCCCAGAGGTCTCATGGCCCAAGCTTCCCTTGGCATGCTCTATTGTGGCTGCTGTGCCCACCTATCCTGTCATAACTATAGCCAATGCCTGGGCTCTGTCAATGCCACTCCTGCAGCTACTCAGGGTTGGGTATGGGGGTTCCCCAGGGAGTACAGCCCTTCCACTCAGTTTTGTATGTGTGTTTTTTTAATGTTTAATAAGGGAAAATTTTAAAAATACATAAAAGTGGGAAAGATAGTATAATGAATCCCCATGTATTCATCATCTCGCTTCAGCAACATTTTGCGAATCTTGTGTTATCTGTCCCTCCACTTTGTTTTCAATGGAGTGTGTTGAAGAAAATTCTATGCATTATGTTATTTCCCCTCTAAATACTTCATTATCCAGCTCTAACTGATAAGGACTTTTTAGAAAACATATCTAACATGTCATGACCACAACAAAATTAACAATGATTCCTTGTTAACACCTAACGCTCAGTTCATACTAAAATTTCCTGGTTTGGATCAATCTAAACAAAGTCTCATACTGTCTAAGTCTCTTTTATTATATTAAACTCTTCTTCACTTTTTAAGTTTTTAAACTTTTTATTATGGAAATACAGAACACTATATTAAGGAATGGAGGAGCCCTGGTGGCACAATGGTTAAGCGCTCAGCTGCTAACCAAAAGGTCAGCGGTTCGAACCCACCAGCTGCTCCGAGGGAGAAAGATGTGGCACTCTGCTTCCATAAAGATTTACAGCTTTGGAAACCCTATGGGGCAGTTCTACTCTGTCCTACAGGGTCACTATAAGTGGGAATCGACTCCACGGCAATGGGTTTGGTTTAATAGTACAGAATAGTATGATTAATATTTTTTCTGAATTTTTTAAAAATCTTTACAGCACAGATTAGTTTCTCATTCAAAAATTTATACACAAATTGTTTTGTGACATTGATTGCATTCCCCACAACGTGTCAGCACTCTCCTCCTTTCCGTTTCCACCCCAGTTCCACGTATCCATTCGTCCGGTTTTCCTGTCCGTTCCTGCCTTCTCATCTTTGCTTTTGGTCAGGTGTCATCCATTTGGTCTCGTATACTTGATTGAACTAAGAAGCATGTTCCTCACATGTGTTATTGTTTGTTTTATAAACCAAACTCATTGCCATTGAGCAAGTCTGACTCATAGCGACCCTATAGGAAAGGGTAGAACTGCCCCCTAGGATTTCCAAGGAGCTGCGGTGGACTCAAACTGCTGACCTTTTGGTTCGTAGCCGAGCTCTCAAACACTGTGCCACCAGGGCTCTGTTTGTTTTATAGGCCTGTCTAATCTTTGGCTGAAAGATGAACTTCAGGAGTGGCTTCAGTTCTCATTTAGCAGGGTGTCTGGGGGCCACAGTCTCAGGGTTTCCTTCAGTCTTTGTCAGATCAGTAAGTCTGGTCTTTTTTTTTTTTTTCCTGTGAATTTGAATTTTGCTCTACATTTTTTTCCCTCCCGTTCTGTCTAGGACCCTCTCTTGTGATACCTGTCAAAGTGGTCGGTGGTGGTAGCTGGACACCGTCTAGTTCTTCTAGGCTCAGGCTAGTGTAGGCTGTGGTTCATGTGGTCCATTAGTCTCTTGGACTAATATTTTCTTTGTGTCTTTGGTTTTCTTCATTCTCCTTTGCTCCAGATGGAAAGAGAACAATAGATGTATCTTAGATGGCTGCTCGCAAGCTTTTAAGACTCCAGATGCTACTCAGCAAAGTAGGATGTAGAACATTTTCTTTATGAACTACGTTATACTAATTGCCTTAGATTTCCCCCGAGACCATGGTCCCCAGCCCTCAGCCCCAGTAACTCAGTCCCTCAAGGTGTTTGAATGTGTCTAGGATGCTTCTATGGCTTTGCCTTGGTCAAGTTGTGCTGCCTTCCCCTATATTGTGTGTTGCCTTTACCTTCACTGAAGAATAATCCTTTTTAAAACATAATCACAATACCATTAGTACACCTAAAAAAAAATTGTAATTCTTTAATGGTAAAAGACTGAATGCTTCTCCCCTAAGATCAGAAACAAGGAAAGGATGTGAGCTCTCACCACTCTTACTCAACGTAATACTGGAAGTCCTAGCCATAGCAATAAGGCAAGAAAAGGAAATAAAAGGCATACAGATCAGAAAGGAAGAAATGAAACTGTCTCTATTTGCAGATGACATTCTTGTCTATGTGGAAAATCCCAAGGAATCTACTAAAAACAAAAGCCAAAAAAATAAGTAAAGAGTGTCTAAATAAATAAAGAGATGTAGCATGTTAATTGATTGGAAGACTCAACATAATGAAGACATCAATTCTCGCCAAACTGATACACAAATCTAACACAGTTCTTATCAAAATCCCATCAAGGTTCTTTGTAGACATAGACAAGCTTGCTCTAAAATTTACATGGTTTTAAAATTGCTAAAACAATCTTGAAAAAAAAAGAATAAAGTGGGAGGAATCACTCTACCCAATATTAAGACTATGGCTCCAGTAATCAAGATGGAATGGTATTGAGGGAGTGATAAACAAATAGATCAATGGAACAGAATGGATAACCCAGAAATACACCCCAAAAAAGAACCAAAAATTATTTTTGACAAAATCAATTCAATGAAGGATGAATGGCCTATTCAACAAATGGCGCTGGAGCCATCAAGTTTCCATAGGCAAAATGCTTGGCACTACTGTTTACCATTAGAAAGCCTACAAGTGGGAGAAGTTGAAGGCTCTCTGGTGGCCTATCAACAAGGATCCCCCTGCTTGAGCTGGGTGTGGCCTGGGCAGACTAGCCCAGGAACAAGTGAAATTAATAAATCCATAAATTCTTCAGGACCTACATGCTTTCTCCAATCCCTTAAATTACTAAAATTAGCTGGTGCCAAAAAAAAAAAGTGTCATTTATCCTGAAAACTGTTCTCTTCCCTCCCACAGGGACTGCCCATGTAGGTGTGGAGCGCTTGTCAGGGAAATTAAAATATGCAAATGACAATGCAAATGAAAAAGCGAGGCATTGCTTGCCAAGGTGCTCTCACGGTTTTCTTGAATAGCAACAAATTTTAAAAAATGCTATGTAATCAAAGTTTATATCAAATCTTAAGAAAGAAAAACTCGATTATCTCTAAATATAGCCGCAAGTTTCAATGTGTGCCTTTGCGTCTTGAAATTGTGTCCGCCTAGCTGAGCCTGCACACGCACAGAGCATGGGGCTTTCTTGGGATGGGGGGCATTGTCTCTCCTTTTCCTACCCCTTTTTTGAGTGTAATTAACAGATTACAATTAGCAGAGAAATGTAATTTGCACTACAAACCCTTCTGGCCCAGATTTGGTCCCAGTTTTTCTCCTGTGCTCCTCAGCTTGCCAATTCCCCATCTGGGGGAAGGACTGGGGCAGGAACAGGCAGGGGGGCTCTCCTCCAGCTGGGCCCCCCACTCTACGTGGTCCTCGCTTGGCAGGCTCCAGTTTAACCACCACCCCTGACACTTAAGAGCTGCCCTTTGCTCCCGCTTGGAATCACCTGGGGATTTGCAGGCTGTCACGTTGGGTTTGGAGTTTGCAGGTGTTGGCTTGAACAAGTTTTGCATGTCCCATCACACCAGGGAGCCAGGTGAGCTGAGCCCTTCTCGGCCACCTATCTCAGATGGAGCTCTTATCAAGGAACTTGGGCCCTGGAGGCTGAGCTTAGCACAGCCCAGCAGCGAGTTCCCCTGCTTCCCTTGAGCTAGGCATCTGTTGCGGCATTGGGTAGCACCCGATACAAACACGGCTGATGTTTTGACTAGGGCTTAAACATCAGCAGTGTAGCAGAGGACTTTCAATGTGACACTGTTAGGAGTAGCTTTGGGCACCAAGGATGGGGAGGAACCCCATGCTTAGGAGGCTGGCAACAACATCCCCACTTCCAAACCAAAGAAAGGCTGACAGAGACTGTTGAGTAGTGTCTTTCCATTTGCTCTGAATCCAGTGGCCCTCTGAAAGGGGTTCTAAAACTCTCTGACACACAGACCAAACTCCAGCAATCTCCCTGCTGGTCAGGAAAGCAAACATTTCTGCTGCTTCTACAAATCCAAGACCATTTCCCCACCCCGTGTATTTCTGTTTTATTTAGCCAACACTTGAAGTGTGCACAGGCCTATTCTAAAAAGCATTCCAAGTATCGGCTCACTTAACCCTCACAACAACCCTATTATGGATTGTCCCTCCAACCCCAAAACCAAAAAAAACCAAACCTGTTGCCGTCAAGTCGTTCCAACTCATAGCGACCCTCCAACCCCAGTGCCTGTAAATACAACCTTATTTGGAAATAGGGGTTTTCTTTTATTATGTTCATGAGGTAGTGTTGGAGTAGGGTGGGTCTTAAACCTAATCACTTCTGAGTTATTAAAAGAGCAGAATAGATACTGAGACACACACACTGGGGGAAGACAGACACCAAGAAATGCCAAAAACTCCAAAGAACTCCCAGGGTTACCAACAAGGAAGGACCCTCCCTTAGAGCCAATGCCCTGGTTTGGACTTCTAGCTTCCAAAACTGTGAGATTTGCGCTTAGGTATTTACCCAAGTAAATTGAAAACTTATGTTCACATAAAAGCCTGCACAGGAGTGTTTTATGACAGTCTTATTCTTGCCTATCCATTCATAGTGAGAATAGGACACCAACATGCTATTAACCAAAAAAACCAAACCCGATGATGTCAAGTTGAGTCCGACTCATAGTGACCCTATAGGACAGAGTAGAACTATCCCATAGGGTTTCCAAGGAGTAGCTGCTGGATTTGAACTGCCAACCTTTTGGTTAGCAGCCAAATGCTTAACCACCGCATCACCAGGGCCCAACATGCTATTAAGAAGCTCTATGTGCATGGGTAGGCCTCCTTACTCGGTGGGCTTCACTGTAGGGTGATCTGATAGGGAACCCAGTCAACTTGTTGGGAGGTCCCACGTGTCAGTTCCTGTATGTCTTTTCCTTGGGCCGGACAGTTTCCCCACAGAGAGGTTTAAACCTGGCTCTTGACTTTCTGGAAGCCAAGCAGGGGAGAAGGCCGGGGGGCTTCTTATCATCTGTTATGAGGCTTTCACGTAATCCCTCTGTTTTGGGTAAACTGCTTCACCCATGTGCTCAACTGAGTATCTCTCCAGAAAGAGAACTTCCCATCTTCTGTCAGGGTCGGGGTGTCCTGGTTCAGAAAGGAACTTAGAGGGCTAAGGACTCTTGATACACACTCTGAACCTATCCTCTTATTCTCAGCCCTATCTCACGCCCCAGAGCCCTGGTGGTGCAGTGGTTAAGAGCTCAGCTGCTAACCAAAAGACCAGCAGTTCAAATCCACCAGCCACTCCTTGGAAACCCTATGGGGCAGTTCTACTCTGTCCTGTAGGGTCTCTATGAGTTGGAATTGACTCAATGGCAGTGGGTTATCCTACAGCCTGCCTTTAAGAAGACCCTAGTACCTCCAATTCCTGAGTCTTTCCAGTTTCTCTTTTATAGTTTGCCTTTCCTCTTCCTGGCTGACATATGCACACACACGTTTAAGTTTTCGCTATCTGCACTCTGCTCATTCACTCACCACTCACCCATTCACTTTCCAAGTGCATCTCTTATTTGAGATTGTCTCTTTTCCTCTTCCTCGTGCCCTGGTGGGTATAGGCCTTTCTTTATTTTGTTGGTGCCATTTGAGTGGAGTTTGGGGAGGGAGCAGAGATAAACATGGATGCTCAATCCACTGTGTTTAACCACCAATTCTCAAAAGACTTGAGACCAAGAGTTTGGCTAAAAAAGGAAAAAGGTCCACTTTTTTTGTCTCAACAACTGTTCCTGTCCCCACAAGGCCCCCCTCTGCCCCCTGCCCAATGCTTGATTGAACATGATGCATACAGGCCAGGCTGCACAGGTAAAGAGATCCAGGGCCTTAGAAGCTTTCTTAGAGCATAAGCCTGACTGGTCACAGCAGAGTCACCAGGCTGGAATGGGAACCAGCAGTGGCAGCCACTGAGAGGCTTTTGATCAGGAAACAATGATTTCTCTCAAGGGCTATTGGTCCACTTTTAATTATAAGAAATAATCTTGACCTCAGCTGCTGTGGAAGACAGGATCCCAGGGGGATGTGGTAAGGGGCATCTTAGTGTGGTAATTCAGTTTTCTTCCCTGCAGAAAAATGCCAACCCTCTTGCCTGGTGTCACTGTGCTGATGGGGCCCAGGGATGCCACGACCATAGAGGTGAAACCACAGACCCATCTGGCATTTTTGGAAGCAAGGGGATTGTCAGCAAATACCTGCCACCCACTTGCCTCAACCACACAGTGAATGTGGCTTGGGAAGAGGGAAAAGGTAAGATAGTATTGGGAGCCAAGGTGACCCAGCCTGAGAAAGCCACTGAGACTTTTAAACAAAACCTGCACCACCCTCCACTTTCCCCTCCATGACATGGCCTGCACATCCACATGAACCTCCCGGACCAGGGATGGCAGGAGCCCTCAACACACGCCATTACCCTTCCTTCCTGCTGGCCTGGCAGACATTGCTAATCAATCCCAGTACTCATCCTACTGAACCTGGACTCAGCCACTTACAGTCAGTCACCATGGGTGTGCAAGTGGAAACCCATGTCCCATCCCTTGTCCTGGAGTCTAACAGTCTTGGCTGTTGAAAGACCCTGCTACTGTTAGCAGGAAGAAATGCCCCCGAAGTGTGCAGGGCTGCGGGTATCTGGCACATGGTCTGTGTGCCCCACACTCCTTCAAGGGTGAGCCACACCTGAGCCAGATCACCTCCAAAGTCAAATGGAAATGGTCAACGACAGGCTGTTGTCATCAATCCTCTACCACCTCAACTTCCTGGGCATCATGGGTTCCAGAACCTCAAAATCTGGGTGGAGTGAAGTGATAGAAGACACTCTCTGAGACCCCAGCCAGGAGTCAGACCTGCTCTTGGTACTCTCAAGAAACTCAGAGGGAAATCGGGGAGACAGACTGCATCTCGAAACCTTGGCCTCCTAGATGAAAAGACCCAATTCCCAGCTGGCTTCAAGAGCCCAGTCACTGCTAACAGAGTGGTGGGAACATTTGTCCCCTGGCCAAGCTTGTCGACTCCTGGATGCTGTCTTTGGAACAGCACAGGAGCACATAGTCTGTTCCTTGCCAAGACTATGGCCAAGACTTTTCCGTGTCACTTTTTGACCTCAAGAGAGTCCCAGCAACTCCCCAGGCTGGTGTGGCAGGTTCTCCCTGAAATAAGACTGACCGCTGAGCCCCAGCTGGAATTCCTGCTTTGGTAGGGGGGAGGCATTGATGGTTTCTCTTCTGAGATGAGCAAGGGCCTAGCAGGTAGGACAAGAGGGCGCTCCTTGCGGGCAGTCAGGGCTAGAGATGAGAGGAGAGAGCTGGCTGCCTCTTGCTTCTCCTCTGTGTCTGTCTTTGCCATCGCCATCTTATCACCCCACGAGGCCCCCTGAAGGCAGATGTGCAGAGAAGCGCTGAGCCTGTTCCAATGGGGCAGTCTGTGGCCACATTGCCCGCAGCGCTGTGTACACACCTGCCTCCCTCAGACAATGGGCTCCCGGCCAGCAGGGACCCCAGGGGCCAGGCAGCCTGACCTGTGTCACAGCTGTGGGCATCAGGCCAGAAACACAAAGTGCAAGCCAGCCACGCCTCCTCTGGCCTCGGGAGCTGGGGATTCAGCCCGAGAGGGCACAGGGCTGGCAGATGATTGAAAGGCTAGACAGGGTGTGAGAGCTGGCCCAGGCCTGGCGGATTCGTGATGGCAGAGCTTCACCAAGCACCCCAGCTCCTCACTGATGCCCCCCAGTGTGAACCCCTGGGAAGCACATCCTTGGAGGAGAAGCCAGTGGCCGCGGCCCAACCTGGCCTCGCCGAGGGGCCTGCCTGGGCTGACGACCAACAGAGGAGCTGGACTCTGGACCCTCAGGCACCCTGCTGGCTCAGCCTCCTCTAGACAAATTGAAGTCAGACCCAAGGAGGAAAGAAACTGTCAGCTGGTTAGGCAGGCATCAGGCCTTTAGAAAGCAAGGCAGGGCAGAGGGCTCCAATTTCTTTTCCATTTCCTGTAGATTCCACACTGCTTTCAGTGTTTTAATTGATTACATCAACCATGCTCATTTCCCTGGACAAATTGGTCTTTACACAGAAGAGGCAATTACCTGGGCTTGTTCCATTCAGTCAGGAGCCTCTTTGGGGCCACACAAGATTATGTTATCTGAAAAGACTCAGAGATTCAAAATGAGGGCAATTATTTCAGACTTACAACCTTTTTTGTTTGCCTAAAAATATCTAGAGCTGGTGCAGGGCTTATGGGGCAGGAGGACCTGAGGCCATGTGCCTGAAGGTCCCGATCTCAAGAGTCTGGTCTGGTGGCTGTGGGCGGCATGGGCAAACAGCCGTTCTGGGCAGGAGGGGGCAAAGGATGAGGAAACAGGGCAGAGCTAAGGGCGAGGTTCAAGTCCCAGCTCTGCTACCTTGTGGGCTGTGTGGCCTTGGCCAATCTGCTCACCCTCTCTGAGCCTCAGCTGCCTGGTATAGAACAAGGAGCTAAGATTCTCTGCCTTGCCTCCACCCAAAGAAGGTTGTAGAAAACCAGGAGACCACAGCTATCAATGCATTTTGTTAACTCTCGATGCTTTGCCCTTGGGAGGAGCATCTGTGGAGCAGGCAGCCCAGGTGGGATGGAGGAACCCTCAGAACCAACATGGAAACCACTGGAACTTGGCCCTGGAATGGGGACTAAGGTGAGGCCAGTGAGGCACCGCAGGAGGCCTCACCTCAGCATCATGCAAGTGTAGGGTCGGCACCTGAGAGTTGGTCCCTCCTGATATTTTGCACCCTGGGCACCTCACTGGCCTCACCTTGGTCCCAGCCCTGCATAGGACCTTCATTTTTAGCCATCGAAGCCAGCCAGGGCTTGAATGGAAGAAGCCATGGACCTGGTTGTTCTGGGCAGTCTCCAGGGGTTCATCAGTGGCTCCACGCCAAGCAGAGATGGCCCTTGGGGAATGAGGTGGGGGTAGCAAGGATGTAGAGCCACCCTCGGGCTGTGAGGAGGCCTGGATGCTGGGCCACATTCTGCTGCTGGCTCACCGTGGAACCTTGCCACATCCACACCCTCTGTGGGCTGCAGTGGGTCTGTTGTATGGCTAGGGGCCTGGCCTGGATGACCTCTACCCTCAGGTCTAGTGTGGACCTTCTCCAAAGGTATGACCTTGCAGTGGCAGAAAGTCCTGCCCCCTCGGGCCACAGTGATACTGTTCCTCTGGGCACTGGCTTCACATCTGCGGGAAATGCTGCACACACGCTTTGGCAGGACCACTGGCTTTGTTCTGGCCAAATGAAGTCCAAAGCGGATGCTCTAGTATGACTCTGCAGCCTGGGGTTGTTTCAGCTCTCAAAGGAAACAGGACTACCTTATGCATGAATCATTGCCCAATTGTCTATTTGAAAATCAAAGCTTGCTTATTAAAAACAAAATAAAAGTGCAGTGACTCTTTTATGCAGACTTTAAAGTGTAATTAAGAAATGATTCTATGGATCTTGTTTTCAAAAGGTGCTTCCAGCCAAACCAAAGTGCTATAAGTCAGGCCCCTTCGAAACAAGTTTCATGTAAAAGGTAGAAAGTCCTGAGAAGCAAGGGCTTTGAGCCAAGTGCTGGCCCAGCCTTCCCTCGAGGAGTGGGAGGGGAGCTCCGGGCCCCAGGCTCTCTAAAAGGGGGCCTTTCATGAGAGCAAGCCCCAGCCGGCCTGCCTGGCAGCCTTGAGTCCCTGAGCTCGAGGTACAACTGCTCTGGGCAGCAATGGCAATCTGAAGACCTTCGATTGTCCCCTTGGTGTCATCTCCATGCCATGGCTCCTGGTCTAACCTTCATGATTGCTTGCCGGGACAACAGCCACAGCTTCTGCTATGGATGGAATTGTGTCCCGCAAATATGTGTTGGAACCCTAACCCCTGTACCTGTGGATGTGAACCTGTTTGGAAAGAGGGTTTTCTTTGGTATGTTAATTAGATCATACCCCAGTAGGATGAGTTCTAAATCTAATCACTTCTGAATTATACAAAAAGCAGAATGGACACAGAGACACACACACACAGGGGAAGACAGACGCCATGTGAGGACAGCCTACAAGCCAAGGAACCCAGGAAGGCCCAGGACTACTGACAAGGAAGGAACCGACATGGCTGAGACCCTCATTTGGACTTCTAGCCTCCAGAACTGTGGGACAATATATTAGTGTTCTTTAAAGCCCCCGACTTGTGGTATTTCTGTTACAGCAGCACTAGGAAGCTAAGACAGCTTCCTAATCATGTCCTGCTTCCATTCTTACCCTCCTTGTACTGGGTTGAATAGTGTCCTCCAAAAACTCATGTTCACCTGGAAATATGAACATGACCTTGTTTGGAAATAGGGTCTCTGCAGATGTTATCAAGTTAAGATGAGGTCACACTGGAGTGGGGTGGGCCCTCACTCCGGTGACTGGTGCCCTTAGAAGAAGAGGGAAATTTGGACACAGACACAGAGAGGGCAAGGCCATGTGATGATGGAGGTAGAGATCGGCTGATGCTGCCACAAGACAAGGAACACAGAGGATAGCCAGCTGCCACCAGAGGCTGGAAGAGGCAGGAATAACGTTCCCTAGAGCCTTCAGAAGGAACATAGCCCTTTTGACACCCTGAATTTGGACTTCTGGCTTCGAGAGTTGTGAAAGGATAAATTTCTGTTGTTTGAAGCTGCCAATTTTTGTTACAGCAGCGCTAGGAAGTAATGCATTTCATACTCCACTTCACAATATCATCTTCATCCTTCAAGGCCTAGCTCAAATGGCCAGTGACAATTAGCAGCCACCAACTTGTTCTGTTGTACATAGGGTAGCTATGAGTCGGAACCGACTCAACAGCACCTAACAGCAACAACAACAACTCGACAGTGCATCTTGTACACTGCCCGCCCCCCATTCTGACTTCACTGTCCTTTCCCTTCCCATTTGCTCCTTGGGATCATACCTAGCAAAGCACTAGGTGCATGCAAGACTCTGTCTCCAGGAACACAAAGCCCGGTACACAGTAGGTGCTCCCAAGATGCCAAGAGGAGGTAAGGTATACTAGACAACCTTCTGAAACCATACCCTGGGATCCCCATACATGCAGGGTCCCAGGGCTGCCCAGAGATCTGAGCAGTGTCTGGATACAGCATGGGAGACCCCCTCCTCTCTGCCTCTCCTTTCTGGGATATCTGCCCTCCCACCCTTGGCAGCACCTGGCATTGCCTTGAATGATGTCCTCTGGTTCTTTGTACCAGAAAGACTGTGTTATTTTTTAATTTTTTTCTAGGAGTCTTAAACACCCTGCAGGGCGCAGAGTGGGGCTGCCCTTGGGCTAGAAACTGCACAAACAGGAAACTCCCCCAGCTGTTCCCTTCTTCCAGGGTTGACTCCCTTCCAGAGTCCACCAGCTTTAGTCGCTCTCCAGTGCCTTCAGGAGTGGGTGTGTATGTCTGTCCACAGTCTGTCTCAAGTTGTCATCTGCAGGAGGGTTGATTCCAAAGGAGCTGACTTATTCAGCATGAACAGACAAGGACCCTACCCTGGGTGAAGTGGAGCCTGTCCTCTTGGGCCCAGGGCTGAGGCAGGATGGTAAATGTTCCCATGGGGAGGACATGACCTGGAGAGGCCAAGGGCCAGGAATGCCATCCTTAATGCTCCTAATCAACTGTTCCCAACTGACAGTGCTACGCGCTTCCTGTGCTTTCCCAGCCTCCCAGCTCCCTGGGCCCCTTCTCGGTGAGGGGTTGTGGCCCACCACTAGCTCTCTGTAGTCTCTGGGTGTGAACACCACCCTTGGGCTGCCTACTTGATAGCACTGGTTCGCCTTCCCTGGGGAACCATTGCCACTGATGAGGATAGGTCCATTGAATGCTCTGGTGGATGTACTGCTCCCTTCTCTCCCAAGGCCCTGCTCCCCTTCTTGGGAGAGTGTTTGTCCTGTCCTGGTCCAGACTAGTCAGCAAGGCTGGAGATGGGGTTGGCAGCTGGGGTCTGCTCCCCTGGCCTTTGATGTTGGGCATGCAGAGGGAGGCCAGGCTTCCAGAACCCAGGTGGGGCTGGGAGACATCCCTGCACCAGGCCTGGCAGCTGGGAAGATCTGGGGAGAGCTTGGAGTGAGGCTGGACAGGGGCAAGGCCAGAGGGTGTCTTGGGAGGAAGGAACAGGTCAGCCAGTCCCAGAAGGCAAGAGTGAGGTGGGGCTCTGCATCCGTTTCCTCTGGCTGCTGTAACAAATTACCAAAAACTTAGTGGCTCAAAACAAGACAGATTTATTCTTTTATAGTTCTTGAGGTCAGAAATCTAAAATAAAGATGTTGGCAGGGCTGGTTCCTTCTGGAGGCTCTAGGGGAGAATCCATTTTCTAGACGTTTCCAGCTTCTAGAGGTCACTTGCATTCCTTGGCTCCTGGCCTCTTCCCCCATCTCTATGTTGTTGTTGTTGGGTGCCATAGAATCAGTTCCGAATCACAGCAACCCTATGTACAACAGAACGAAACACCACCCGATCCTGCGCCATCCTCACAATCATTGCCATATTTGAGCCCATCGTTGCAGCCACTGTGTCAATCCATCGCATTGATGATCTTCCTCTTTTTCATTGGCCCTCTACTTTATCAAGCATGATGTCCTTCTCCAGGGACTGATCCCTCCTGACAACATGTCCAAAGTATGTGAAATGAAGTCTGGCCATCCTTGCTTCTAAGGAGCATTCTGGCTGTACTTCTTCCAAGACAAATTTGTTCTTTTTTTTTTTTTTGGCAGTCCATTGTATATTCAATATTCTTCACCAACACCATAATTCAAAGGCATCAATTATTCTTCGGTCTTCATTATTCATTGCCCAGCTTTCACATGCATATGAAGTGACTGAAAATGTCATGGCTTGGGTCAGGTGCACCTTAGCCCTTAAAGTGTTATCTTTGCTTTTTAACACTTTAAAGAAGTCTTTTGCAGCAGATTTGCCCAATGCAATGCATCCTTTGAGTTCTTGACTGCTGCATCCATTGGCATTGATTGTGGATCCCAGTAAAATGAAATCCTTGACAACTTCAATGTTTTCTCTGTTTTTCAATGATGTTGCTTATTGGTCCAGTTGTGAGGATTTTTGTTTTCTTTATGTTGAGGTGTAATCCATACTGAAGGCTGTGGTCTTTGATGTTCACCAGTAAGTGCTTCAAGTCCTCTTCACCTTCAGCAAGCAAGGTTGTGTGATCTGCATAACGCAGTTAATGAGTTTTTCTCCAATCCTGATGCCCTGTTCTTCCTATAGTCCAGCTTCTCGGATTATTTGCTCAGCATACAGATTGAATAAGTATGATGAAAGGATACGACCCTGACGCACACCTTTCTTGACTTTAAACCACGCAGTATCTCCTTGTTATGTTTGAATGACTGCCTCTTGGTCTATGTGCAGGTTCCTCATGAGCACAATTAAGTGTTTCGGAATTCCCATTCTTCACAATGTTATCCATGATTTGTTATGTTCCACACAGTCAAATGTCTTTGCATAGTCAATAAAACACCTGTAAACATCTTTCTGGTATTCTCTGCTTTCAGCCAGGATCCATCTGACATCAGCAATGATATCCCTCATTCCACGTCCTCTTCTGAATCTGGCTTGACTTCCTGGCAGTTCTCTGTCATGTACCGCTTCGACCTCTTTTGAAAGATCTTCAGCAAAATTTTACTTGCCTGTGATATTAAAGATTTGTTCAATAATTTCTTCGTTTGGTTGGATCACCTTTATTTGGAATAGGCATAGATATGGATCTCTTCCAATCAGTTGGCCAGGTAGTGGCCTTCCAAATTTCTTGGCATAGATGAGTGAGCACTTCCAGCACTACATCCATTTGTTGAAACATTTCAATCGGTATTCCGTCAATACCTGGAGTCTTGTTTTTCACCAATGTCATCAGTGCACCTTGGACTTCTTCCTTCATTGCTATCTGTTCTTGATTATATGCTACCTCCTGAAATGGTTGAACGTAGACTGATTGTTTTTGGTATAATGACTCTGTGTATTCCTTCCATCTTCTTTTGATGCTTCCTGCATCCTTTAATATTTTCACCATAGAATCCTTCACTATTGCAACTCGAGACTTGAATTTTTCTTCAGTTCTTGCAGGTTGAGAAATGCTGAGTGTGTTCTTCCCTTTTGGTTTTCTATCTCCAGGTCTTTTCACATATCATTATGATACTTTACTTTGTCTTCTCAAGCCTCCCTTTCAAATCTTCTGTTCAGCTCTTTTACGTCATCATTTCCTCCTTTCGCTTTAGCTACTTAGTGTTCAAGAGCAAGTTTCAGAGTCTCTTCTGACATCCATTTTGTCTTTTCTTTCTTTCCTGTCTTTTTAATGACCTCTTGCTTTCTTCATATATGATGTCCTTGATGTCATCCTACAACTCGTCTGGTCTTCGGTTGTTAGTGTTCAAAGTGTCAAATCTATTCTTGAGATGGTTTCTAAATTCAGGTGAGATATACTCAAGGTTGTGCTTTGGCTCTCATGGACTTGTTCTAATTTTATTCAGCTTCAACTTGAACTTGTGTATGAGTAATTGATGGCCTGTTCCACAGTTGGCCCCCAGCCTTGTTCTGACTGAGGATATTGAGCTTTTCCATGGTCTCTTTCCACAGATATAGTCAATTTGATTCCTATGTATTCCATCTGGTGAGGTCCAAGTGCACAGTCGCTGTTTATGTTGTTGAAGAAAGGTATTTGCAATGAAGAAGTCGTTCGTTGGTCTTGCAAAATTCTATCGTGCCGTCTCCAACATCATTTCTATCACCAAGACCATATTTTCCAACTACTGATCCTTCTTTTTTGTTTCCGACTTTTGCATTCCAATCATCCATAATTATCAATACATCCTGATTGCATGTTTGATAAATTTCAGACTGCAGAAACTGGTAAAAATCTTCAATTTCTTCATCTTTGACCTTAGTGGTTGGTGCATAAATTTGAATAATAGCTGTATTAACTGGTCTTCCTTGTAGGCGTATGGATATTATCCTATCACTGACAGCGTTGTACTTCAGGATAGATCTTGAAATGTTCTTTTTGACAATGAATGCAACCCCATTCCTCTTCAATTTGTCATTCCCAGCATAGTAGACCGTATGATTGTCCGATTCAAAATGGCCAATACCAGTTCATTTCAGCTCATTATTGTCTAGGATATTGATGTTTATTGATTACATTTCATTTTTGATGATTTCCAATTTACCTAGATTCATACTTTGTACATTCCACATTCTGATTGTTAATGGATGTTTGCAGCTGTTTCTTCCCATTTTGAGTCGTGCCATATCAGCAAATGAAGGTCCTGAAAGCTTGACTCCATCCACGTCATTGAGGTCAACTCTACTTTGAAGAAGCAGCTCTTCCCCAGTCATCTTTTGAGTGCCTGCCAACCTGAGGGGCTCATCTTCCGGCACTATGTCAGACAATGTTCTGCTGCTATTCATGAGGTTTTCACTGGCTTATTCTTTTCAGAAGTAGACTGCTGGGTCCTTCTTCCTAGTCTGTTTTAGTGTGGAAGCTCAGCTGAAACCTGTCTGCCATGGGTGACCCTGCTGGTATTTGAATACCAGTGGCATAGCTTCCAACATCGCAGCAACACACAAGCCCCCACAGTACCTCACACTGACAGACACATGGGACCCATTTCTATAGCATCTTCAAATCTCACACTTTCTTGGACTCTGATCCTCCTGCCTCCCTCTTTATCTTAAAAGGACCCTTGTGATGACATTGAACCCACCCAGATAATCTACCATAATCTCCCCATCACAAGAACTTTAGTTTAATCACATCCTCAAAGACACTTTTACTATGTAAGGTGACATTTGAAGGTCCAGGTGTTAGGATGTGGACATCTTTGGGGGAAAAGGGCTGGGGCTATAGAGCAAGTAGCCCCCTAAGCAAGCCAGAAGCAACCCCAGGGAGACCCAGCAGGGTAGGAGCAGGGGCTGGGCCCTTTGCAACAGATGGGTAGACAGAGGCCAGTGGCAGCTTAGGAGGTGGCAGCAGGAGGCAGGGTTACAATGAAATGAGATGGAATGAGCTAGGCTGGGATTTAGGGATAGCTCTAGGCCCCAAGGGAGGCTCACAAGGGCCTAGGGCTGTGCCTGCAGGTTAGGGGCAAGCTTCCCCAGGGGTAGGGAGAGCAGGAAAGCAGGGGCTGGAAGCCAGGAGGAGCCTGACCCCAAGCCGCATCTGCATTCTGAAAGAGCTGCAGCTGTGCCTAATTTGGGCATGATTAGATTTGAGAAAGGTCACTCTATCCCTCAGTCAAGTCTATTTTGCAATCTGTTATTGAATACCTGTTGCATTCTGGGCTCTGAGCTGGCTGGAGGGCAATTCAGTGAGGAGCAAGGCTTGGTCTCTGCCTTTCAAGCTTGCAGGAGAGTCAACGCACATACTGACACACACCCACGCTCACACACACACTCACAAAATAGATAAATAACCATGCAGGGACAATTTTTTTGACCGTCAAAATGAATAATATGATTAGAACAGGCGGTAAAGCAGGCAGTTCTATTCTGTCACATGGACTCACAATGAGTAAGAATCGACTCGATGGTACCTAACAGCAACAACAAAAGCAATTAGTAAAGGCTTTCTGGACAAGGCAGCTCTCAAACCTGACCAGAAAGACTGGGAAAAGACATCTTATGTGAAAGGAACAGCAGGCACAAAGGTTTAGAGCCGGGGTGAGCATGGCATTGTCCAGAAGACTTTGAACAGCTGGTCTGGCAGCATGGAAGACTAGGGTGTCACTGAACCAGGGAACTCAAGCTGACTAGATGAGGCAGGTGGGACTAGCTCCCAAAGGGCTTCCTGCTCCCCTGCAAGGACCCGAACTTCATCCTCTCTGCCACCTCGAGTGGCTGCAGGCAGAACTGAAGGTCAGCTGGTCTGCCCACAGAGGTTAACAGCCAGTGCCCAGTTGGATTGGTCGGCATCCAGGCCACGCCAGTTGTTAAGTATTTTGAACATCAGCCTGGTTCAGGCATGCCCAGATCTGTTCTCATCAGCCCTCAGGGTGGTCCAGAGTGGACTGGCCATTGCCCGTCCCCCAAGTATAAGTAGCCTTGTCCGTTCACCCTCATGTGCTAGACAGATATAACACTTTGTAGGTGTGGCATAACATATAAAAGATTAGGAGGGACTGCTTTTCACAAAGAAGAGCCATGGAGGCTTTTAGAGCAAAGGAGTAAGACTATTTTAACCTTGAGCGAGCTTAGTCTGCTGGTAGTGGGGAGGAGTCAAGAAACCTGATGGAAGGGATATGAGGGCGGGGTCAAAGTAGCTTGGATATACAATAGTCTGCATAACGGGCCCGAGAGTCCCCCAAGAGGCAAGCCCCTATTCACGTAGGCCAAGTTCAATCCCATCTATATCCACAGGGTTGCAGAATGTCATGCATTGTGTGGACTATTATTATTGTCCCCAGTCCACCAGCTCTGAGGTTGGATGCTTTGGGGGCAGTACTCAGAATCGTCTTGTCTCTACTGCTGCTGTACCCCAGTGCAGCTCCATGGTGAATTTTTCTCACTTTGAGGCCATAAATAGGCCACTAATAGACTCATGTGGTTTACTAACCCTGGGTCCAGTGTCATTTAAAAATGGATTATCACTAATGTGCTCACTTCTTCAGACAGGCCCCCTGCCATTGACTGCACCAATCTACACCACACGCCTTCCTGGCAACCAGTCCACGACACTGCTGTGCTTTAGTCTCAGTTTGTAGAACAGACAGGGTGGTGGTGGGGCCCATTCTGGAAGTTGTAAGCTTGGAAAGTGGATTCAAAGCCTTCCCAAGCGAGAGCCAGCTGTAGAAGTATCCAGAAGCAGATGAACACTCCACACAGGAAAGCACTTGATGGCAGCAGAGCTGCCAAAAGGTGGAAGGTTCTGCCACCTCGTGGGTCCCTTTCAAGGCCAACTTGTGCATGAGGTTTGATCATAACTTGGTGCTTTAAAGAGAAGAAAGGAGTCATAAACGCTAAGCTTTAGCATCTTGTTGGAGGCACAGCACCCACCCTAGTGGTGAAAGGAGCCACACCAGCAGACTGGGACCTGGAAAGAGCTCTGAATCAGGGGCGTGCATGTCTGGCTAAGAGTCCCAGCTGTGGCACTATGGGAAAGCAACCTCGCCTCCCTGAGGCTCAAGCTTCCGGCTATAAAATGCAGGCGACTAAAGGGTGTTCCTCACAGCTGTTCTGTCATCCACAGAGGCCTCCTCAAGGAGGCTGGGTGTCAGGTGGCAGCAGGTCTTTGGAACATTCAGAGGCCTCATCCAATGATTTCAAAGTGGGTTGGTGAGAGTCGGCTTGGGCATGAGGACAAGGTGAAGGTCTCCTCACTGTTCAGAGTGTAAGCTTTGTTTTTCTGGACATTGAGTCGTTACAATCCAGAGAGGCAGGACATTTGGTATCTTCTGCAGGAAATGTCATGTATTTCTAAATGAGCAACAAGACCCCTTCCATCTATTCTTGGAGTTGAAATGTAAAACGGTGGCTGGCATGGTGCCAGCATGGTGCCAGCGTGGTGCCAGCGTGGTGGCAGCCATGGGGCCAGTCCATGGTGGCGTGCCCAGAGTTTTGGGGTGAGTGTGATGTGAGGAGAGCTTCCCAAGCTGTCCCACCAGCCTCTCCAGCCCCCTGAGCCCAACACCTCCCGGCCCTGTTTCTAGAGTCCTGGCCCTGGGAGGGGGAGCTCCAGCAGAGAATGATGGTTTCCTCCTCCCTGAGTTTAATCAGCCAGAGGAGCCCGACTTGCTTTGGTCTGTGAGAAGAACCTTGCTGGGGGCTTGCCCTGCTCAAGCCCAGTCTCAGTGGCCACCCAGTGAAGACAGCCTCTTCTCTGGGCTCTGCAGTGCTGGCCACACCAGAGCCACCATGGAGATACCATGAGCCAGCACCCCACAGTCATTCTATAATGCTGAAAAAATAGCTTCCCTCCTTCCCCTCCTGCCTGACAGAGAAAAACAACATCGGACAATTTCTTCGTGTGTGTGCGCGCGCACGCGTGCGTGTGTGTGTATGCCCAAGCATGCACACTCATGACTGTGCACATATGTGCATGCAAGCAAGCAACAAATTACTGGGGTTATTGGATGTTACCAAGAGCCTCATTGTGGAGGAGCCAGATGAGTCTTCTTATTCCAATCTCCTGAGCAGCTCCTAGCTCAGACTAAGCAGCAGTTTATTGTGAGTTTTATCCAATAGCAATATTTTTGTTTAGCAGCATGCATCTAAGCTCGGCTTGGCCCAAAAAGATGTGACATGAGATACATCTGCTTAGCCGCTGTCTGGGGCCCAGTAATTGAAGCCTTGTAATTAGCATGAAGTCACCAGCTTGGGCCTGCTCATAGCATCGAGTGAGGCAGGAAGCAGGTTGCTAAGAGCCCATCTACCGGCAGTATTTCCTAAACGCTGGAGACAAGAAGCAGCAAATGGTCCCACTCACTGCCCGTGGACCCCCCATTGTGCCAGCAGTGCTCCTTTTGTCTAATGCCAAGCCTTAGGTTGTCCATTTCTTAGTTCCTCTGGAAGTGGGGGGAGGAGAGGTCAGGTGTCAACAATCCCCAAGGTCAGATGGGCTGGGTATAGTGGGCTCATCCCTCATCTTTGCCTTCCACCCCCACCTCAGGCCTGGCTTTCTGCACATGGGCAAAAGTTGGGACTGCCTAGTGGGTGCCAGCCCCCACCTGGACCCTACCCAAAATTCAGCCAGGGCAGGAGGAAGCCTGGCAGGAAAATGGAAAGAGAGTACAGGCTCACCTCTGTGCTGGGCACCAGGCTAGATGCTGGGGATAATAACAGTAACAGAAGTTGAGCCTCTAATGAGATAAGGAATGGGCAAGTGCTTGTGAGACTATCTCAGCAGACCCACCAGGCAGCCCACCAGTGCCCAAGGAGCAAGAGAAGGCCCAGGCAGGCCGCCACTCCTCTGGGCTGCAGAACCTGCAGGGCTTTGGATTGGCGCTCAACCGGATGCTCTCTTGGCCTTTCTGGCCCTGTCCTTCCAGCTTGTGAAGCAGGACCCTCTGCTGAGATACCCAGACAGGAGCTGTAGAGGCGGCCGTGAGAGAGGTCCCCCTCCCCGCCCTGAGAAGGCACAGAATAGCAGAAACCCCCTTGTCTGAGACAAACCCTCTCTAGTTTGAAATCCCACACCTGCTGCCTGCCCCAGGCCCATTCTCTGAGTCCAAGTCCACTTTTCTCGTACCTCTCCTTTCAGCTGCCTGATGACAAGCTGAACTCCTTTTGCTGTGTCCTACCAGCACTTTACTGGGTATCAAGAAAACATGGAACACATGGAGATGTATTTTGTGTCAGAGAATAGATTCTGTGCCAGAAGTTAAGAGCTCTGGGTTCCAATCCTGGCTCTAGTACTTGGTATCAGTGTGATCTCCCTGGGCCTCAGTGGTCTCACCTGTAAAATGGAGATAACATTAGTACCTCCCTCACAAGCTTGTTATGTATAAGGATGAGACAGTTTAGCTGGGACAAAATGGAGTAGGCACACTTCTCCCTCTACCTCTCACAAAGTGTAGCTAAACTCCTTGGACTCTAGATATAAAACCAAGGTAAGAAGACTGAAAGTTTCAGTGATGAAAGTAGATTGACTAAGGACCTCGGGACCCAAGGAAGGACATAGTGGTGCGCTTCCTGGGGTTTCCATTTGCTTCGTATGTTCCAGAGCTGAAGAAACTGGGAACCCAGAAATGCCAACAGGCTCAGACAAAAGAAGCCCCGACAGAAGCCTGCTCTCGTTAGACAAGGGACCAGGAAAAGGGAAGCCGAGGAAAACAGAACACTTGTAGACAGTAATCGCTCTACTCCAGCCAAACATCACAGGAAGAAAAACCAAAACCAAAACAAACAAAGAAGCTGTGACCTCACCTCTTCCCCATCAGCAAATGCTGAGTCGGGGGCTTAGACACTCCCTCTCACCAGGCTATCACGAGGCACTCTGACCTCCCCTTTGGGGTGGGTCAAAGAAGGCCAAGTAGGGAAGCAGGAGTTTTATCCCACCCAGCAGTAATGAGACCTCCACCCAGAGAGTCAGTGGAGGCCGTATGGGGAGCAGTCAGTAGGTGCCCCTCCTCCTTTCAGCCAGAGGCCTAGTGGAGAACCTGAACTCCCACCTCCACTCAGCAGCAACAAGGCACCCCTCCCCCATCCAAAGTGACAAAAGAGATAGACTGAAGAACCTGGATTTCCACCTCCACCTGGCAGTAGCAAAGTGGTACCCCCCTCACCCACTGTCAGAGAAGGCCTGCTATAACCGAAAATTTAAATATGATCCACAGTCTCACAATATTGTTGTTGTTAGGTGCCATGGAGTCAGCTCTGACTCACAGGGACACTATGTACAACAGAATGAAATGTTGCCTGGTCCTGCACCATCCTCACAATCATTGCTAAGTTTGAGCCCATTGTTGCAGCCGTCTTCCTCTTTTTTGCTGACCCTCTACTTTACCAAGCATGATGTCCTTCTCCAGGGACTGGTCCCTCCTAATAACATGTCCAAAGTACGTGAGATAAAGTCTTGCCATTGTCACATCTAAGGAGCATTCTGGCTGTACTTCTTCCAAGACAGATTGTTCATTCTTCTGGCAGTCCATGGTATATTCAATATTCTTCGCCAACACCACAATTCAAAGGCATCAATTCTTCTTCGGTCTTCCTTATTCATTGTCCAGCTTTTGCATGCATATGAGGCAATTGAAAATACCATGGCTTGGGTCAGGCGCACCTTAATCCTCAAAGTGACATCTTTGCTTTTTAACACTTTAAAGAGGTCTTTTGCAGCAGATTTGCCTAATGCAATATGTCGTTTGATTTCCTGACTGTTGCTTCCATGGGCATTGATAGTGGATCCAAATAAAATGAAATCCTTGACAACATCAATCTTTTCTCCATTTATCATGATGTTGCTTATTGGTCCAGTTGTGAGGATTTTTGTTTTCTTTACATTGAGGTGTAATCTGTACTGAAGGCTTTGATCTTTATCAGTAAGTGCTTCAAGTCCTCTTCACTTTCAGCAAACAAGGTTATGTTATCTGCATATCGCAGGTTGTTAATGAGTCTTCCTCCAATCCTGATGCCACGTTCTGTTTCATATAGTCCAGCTTCTCAGATTATTTGCTTAGCATACACATTGAATAGGTATGGTGAAAGGATACAACCCTAATGTACACCTTTTCTGACTTTTTAAACCATGCAGTATCCCCTTATTCTGTTGGAACAGCTGCCTCTTGGTCTGTGTAACCTAATACGTAAAATGTCCAGGATACATTTGAAATCACTCGTCATCACACTAATAACCAGGAAAATCACAACTCGAATGAGAAATGACAATCGACATATGGCAACAGTGAGATCAGATGTTGGAATTATCTGACAAGGATTACAAAGTAGAGATCATAAAAATGCTTCAGCAATCAATTATGAACATGCTTGAAACAAACAAAAAAAATAGAAAATCTTAAGAGAAATAGAAGATATAAAAAAGAACTGAATGGAAATCTTAGAACTAAAAAACACAGTAACTGAAATGAAAATCTCTTTGACTGGACTCATTAGTAGATTGGAGATGACAGAGGAGAGATTCAGTGAACTTGAAGATAAAGTGTAGAATTTACTCCTTCTGAACAACAGAGAGAAAATGGGCTGGGGGACAAAATGACCAGAGCCTCAGAAACATGCAGGACTCTAACGAAAGATCTAACATTCATGCTATCAGAGTCTCAGGAGGAGAGGAAAAAGAGTGCGAGACTGAAAAAGTATTCAAAGAAATAATGGCTGAAACTTTTCCAAATTTAGCAAAAGACGTAAACCTACAGGTTTAAGGAGCTGAGCAAACCCCAAAGAGGATAAATGCAAAGACATTTATAACAAAAGAAGTCACAAACTCCTGAAAACTAAAATTAGATTCACCACCATTATCATCACCATCACTACCTCCACCACCACCACCTCTTCCATTTCCACAACCACCTCTACCCCACCCTACAGCTTCCTCTATTACTTTCTATAAGGCTCTGAGCACTTGAATGTGTCACAACCAGCAATGTGATAGTATGGTGGGGCCATGGCTTCTGGTGTCAGGTGGATCTGGGTTAGTTACTGGATCCACCTGTTACAGGCTGGGTGACCTAGCCCAGATCTGCCTGAATATCATAAGCGTCAGTTTCTCCAGTTGGAAGCTGGGGGTAATAAGGGTTAGTGTGAGGACTACATGAAATCAAAAGGCTCCAAACAAGTCATCAACATCAGCATCCTCATTCTCACTGAGCAGACAAAGAAATGGCATCTCAGGTAAGTTGAGAGTCACTGAGGGTAGCAGAGCCATTCATTCATCATTCATTGACCATTTGTGCCAGGCCTGAGACTCAATACTGGGCATTCAGCAGTGCACAAGAGGGGGCAGCCCTGCCTTCGTGGCATTGGCAGTCTAAGAAGAGAGCCAGGCAGACAACACACAAGTGGAGGCCGGTGCTCTGCAGAAATGCAAGGAGCCAGCATGGGCCTGGCCCAGCCTGGAGGTCATAGAAGGCTCCCCAGGCCTGAGTTGTTGTTGTTTTTTTTTTTTTTTTTAGTTTTATTGTGTTTTACATGAAAGTTTACAACACAAATTAGTTTTTCATTCAAAAAAATTTATACACAAATTGTTTTATGACACTGATTGCAATTCCCGCAATGTGTCAGCATTCTCCCCCTTTCCCTTTCCACCCTGGTTCCCCATGTCCATTTATCCAGTTTTCCTGTCCCTTCCTACCTTCTCGTCTTTGCTTTTGGGCAGGTGTTGCCCATTTGGTCTCGTATACCTGATTGAACTAAGAAAGATGTTCCTCATGTGTGTTAATTGTTTGTTTTATATGCCTGTCTAATCTTTGGCTGAAAGGTGGACTTCCAGAGTGGCTTCAGTTCTGAGTTAGCAGGTGTCCGAGGGCCCAGTCTCGGGGGTTCCTCCAGTCTTTGTCAGACCAGTAAGTCTGGTCTTTTGTGTGTGTGTGTGAATTTGAATTTTGTTCTACATCTTTCTCCCACTCTGTTCTGGACCCTGTATTGTGATCCCTGTCAGAGCGATCGGTGGTGATAGCTGGGCACCATCTAGTTCTTCTGGGCTCAGGCTGATGGATGCTGTAGTTCGTGTGTTCCATTAGTCCCTTGGACTAATATTTTCCTTGTGTCTTTGGTTTTCTTCATTCTTCTTTGCTCAGAACGTGCTGAGACCAATAGATGTATCGCAGATGGCTGCTCAGAAGCTTTTAAGACCCCAGACACTACTCACTAAAGTACAATGTAGAACACTTTCTTTATGAACTATGTTATGTCAATTGACCTAGATGTCCCTCGACACCATGGTCCCCAGCCTTCAGCCACAGTAAGGTCCCTCAAGGTGTTTGGATGTGTCTAGGAAGCTTCTATGATTTTGCCTTGGTCAAGCTGTGCTGACTTTCCCTATATTGTGTGTTGTATTTCCCTTCACCAACGTCAACTTTTCTACTATGTAGTTAGTGATTTCCCCTCCCTACCCCTGTCCTCTCTTGTAACCATCAAAGATAGTTTTTTTCTGAGTGTAAACTTTTTTTTGGGGTTTTATAATAGTGGTCTCATACAATATTTGTCCTTTTGTGATTGACTTATTTCATTCAGCATAATGTCCTCCAGATTCATCATTGTTCTTTATCGATGCATAGTATTCTGTTGTGTGTATGTACCATAATTTGTTTACCCATTCATCTGTTGATGGGCATCTAGGTTGTTTCCATCTTTTTGCTATCGTGAACAGTGCTGCAATGAACATGGGTGTGTATATGTCTATTCATGTGACGGCTCTTATTTCTCTAGGATATATTCCTAGAAGTGGGATTGCTGGATGGTATGGTATTTCTATTTCTAGCTTTCTAAAGAGACACCATATTGTTTTCTATAGTGGTTGTACCATTTTACATTCCCACCAGCAGAGCATAAGGGTTCCAGTTTCTCTGCAGCCTCTCCAACATTTGTTATTTTCTGTTTTTTGGTTTCATTATTATTAGTGCCATAAATGTTGGTATAAGATGGTATCTCATTGTAGTTTTGATTTGCATTTTTCTAATGGCTAATGATCATGAGCATTTCTTCATGTGTCTGTTAGCCGCCTGAATGTCTTCTTTGGCAAAATGCCTGTTCATATCCTTTTCCCACTTTTTAATTGGGTTGTCTTTTTGTTGTTGAGGTTTTGCAGTATCTTGTAGATTTTAGAGGTTAGACGCTGATCAGATTTGTCATAGCCAAAAATTTTTTCCTGTCTGTAGGTTGTCTTTTGACTCTTTTGGTGAAGTCTTTTGATGAGCATAAGTGTTTGATTTTTAGGAGCTCCCAGTTATCTAGTCTCTCTTCTGGTGCTTGTGCATTGTTGCTTATGGTTCGTATTGTGTTTATGCTATGTATTAGGGCTCCTAGCATTGTCCCTAATTTTTCTTCCACGTTTTTGATTTTATATTTAAGTCTTTGATCCAGTTTGAGTTAGTTTTTGTGTATGGTGTGAGGTATGGGTCCTGTTTCATTTTTTTTACAAATGGACATCCAGTTTTGCCAGCACCACTCATTAAAAAGACTACCTTTTCCCCATTTAATGAATTTTGGTCCTTAGGACTGAACTTTTAAGCAGCGACCTGAAGGAAGAGGAGACATCACCAAGCAAAGGAAATGGTAAGATGGGGGGTGGGGAGCGAAAGGAGTGTATCTGTAGGTGCTGTTGCAGGTAACCCTGCATTTCTTCTTGTTCCACAAAGTACTCCCCTCTACACCCACAATGCTTGTCAAAGCATTTTCACCATTAGCTAATTTCACCCTTACACCAGTCCTATGGGATGAGAATATTTACTGTCCCCGCTTTAGATTTGAGGCCACTGAGGCTCAGAGAAGGTGAATGACTGGCCTGTGGTTACAGAGCTTACAAGTGGCAGACTGGGGACTGGCAGCCAGGCCACTGATGTCAGTCTGATGTCCTCTCCCTGAATAGCCAGCAATGCTCTGGGGAACTTTGATACACTACCCCCACCCCACATGGTTTTGTATGTTCTCAGTAGACTCAATCTCTCTCTCTCTCTCTTTCTCTTAATTTTTAGATTAGCAACTAAATCAGGTTCGGGGCTGTACAGCATAATTAATGCCATTTTCTTCAGACACTGAGGTTCTGTGTGTTGTCCCCTGACTAATCCCTCACTGTGAGCAGGATTCTGGCCCAGAAGCCAAGTTCAGGCTGTCAGTGGCAGTGGCAGGGGGCAAAGCCCCTAAGTGGGGACAGACCTATCCCCAGCTACCCCCAAACCTCCAGGTCAATGAGAGCCTTCATGGGATCCACTCCTAAGCAGCACCTCCGGAGCTTTCTGGAACCTTCCAGGCTTCGCAAGCTTGAAGTCCAGCCTCCTTCCAAGGTGGCCCTGGACCTGGCTCCTCCAATGGGCTTCGTGGCATTCCCAGAGAAACCAGTGTCCCTGGCTATGGGAAGTCCCTGACTAGTGACTGAAGCGTTCATCTTGGGAATCTAGGCAGGGCTTCCCATTTCCAGACATTGTCAGGGGCGCTTGATGTTGGATGAAGTAGGGAGCTGGCTCCTCTTGTCTCCTGACTTCCGGCTCCTCAGTTCCCTTGCTCCTAAAGGGTTGGCTCCCACCCAGCCCTCCCCCACCCTCCTCCGCCCTGTTATCAGCCTGGCAATTTGTGTACTTAATAGTATGACTAAGTGACAATTACATAACTCCCCCATTCGAAGCTGGGAGAGAAAATGTTGTGGCTGATGTATTTTTATTTCTTCTTTTCCCAGCTTGCCAGGATTTCCACATGTGCAGGCTCGCACTATTTCAGGTAGGCTCTTCATGAATAAAACAGGATATTCTGCCCACTTCAGAACACAACGTTGACCAAGTGCCGGGAGGTCAGCTGGACTAGCCCATCCTCTTCTCTGCGATACCCTGAATCAGCAGTCTGCCAGGCCTGACCCAGTGAAGAGCAGAAAATCACTGCAACTTACCTACCTGCGATGAGGCTCCTAAATTCCCCTGAAGTCAGGGCAGGGAACACAGTTTCTTCAATGAAAAGTGACCTGGATGCCGATAGCAGGGCTCCCTGCCTGCTGGGCTTCTGCTGAGCGGGGAGTAGAGCTCTGGGTTGTAGTGGTGTCCGCAGGCCCGGCTGGCTCCTTTCCCTCCCATCTCCAGCCAAGGGTGCCAGATGGAAGCCTCCTCTTCCTCTGACAGTAGCAAGGTTTCAAAGTGCCTGGCAGGGCTCTGCCACTGATCGGCTGTGAGCCTTTGGACCGCTTGTCTCCATTTGCTCTTCTGTAAAAGGGAAGAGATACC
This sequence comes from Trichechus manatus latirostris, assembly GCF_000243295.1. Classification (NCBI taxonomy): domain Eukaryota; kingdom Metazoa; phylum Chordata; class Mammalia; order Sirenia; family Trichechidae; genus Trichechus; species Trichechus manatus. The sequence goes on from NW_004444259.1 coordinate 333,521, forward strand.
CACCTCTCAGGCTCCTGGGGAAGAATGATGCGACTCCACTGGGGGTGTGGACCCCTATCCACCTTTATTGGCTCCAAACAGGAATGCGTCCTAACACATATTGAGTCCACTCTAAGCCATATGCCTAGGCGCCACACAAGGGACCCAACACGGGAGCTGAGGACAGGAGCAGTGCCTGGGAAGATGTTTAAGACAAGGCGTTTCATCTTATTGTACGAAAGGGTCAGTCCATCCTTGGCATTCCTGTATTACTTCTTTTCTGCCATGAGAGGTTGGCAGTTATTACCTACATCCATCTGGGTTCGCCAAGTTTGAGCTCCAGCAGAAGTCCCTGGCCAAAGGCACTCTCCCTGAACTGGGGAAACGCTTTGTGTAGAGGGCACTTTTCAGCTCCATAAGTTTGCCTTATTTACATGGAAATCCTCACTGTGGGACCTCACGTGGACGCAGGTTCATGAATTGCTGGAGAGGCCCTTTTGCTTTCCCTGACCTCGGCCCCTCTTTGCAAAGGGCTCAGCACCGAACATCAGCCATCTGTCTACTCATGCCAACCTGGCCGTGTGGAACAGGCTGCAGGTGTGGGGGCCGGGCAAGGTCCGCTCCTGCCCATGGCAGCCGCCACAGCCCTCCCACGGGACAGGGCACTTCCAGCTCCAACCCAAACCCCTTCCTCTGCTGATGACAAGTCTCGGGCTCCCTCTGGACACACTGAGCCCTGAAGGTGGCAATTGTATCAGGAGTAGCCTGTCATTTCCTTGGCTGCAGCTGAAGGGTGCGAGGTGCCACTAGGTGCTAGAGTAGATTTGAGTGAGAGAGCAGAATAAAAGACTAGACGTTTCTGTAGCAAGGTAAATATGACTCTGAGACCTCAGCACAGAAAACATGAAAGTTTCTATGAAGGAGACTTGACCAGAAGAGGTGTGAACGATTCTAACCAAGGCCACAGATAGTTCTGGTTCTCAAGTTCACAGAAGGAGCCTGAAGACCTCCGCCCTGGCCCTGCCCCAGTTCATCCCACACATCTCTTTAGCAGGACCCTTTCGAGGCCTCCGACTGCTCTGCTCAATGCCCTGCAGAGACCCTGGGGCCCCCAGGGCCTTCAAAGGCCCACCCTGAGAGACGTTAACAGAGGCTCACAGATACAGAGTTCTGGGGTCAAAGCAGTTTGGAAAGCCCTGCAGATTCTCTTTCCCTCTTGGAGAATCCCAATGCACATAGCCCAGAAAAGATCCTGAGAAATCCTTCAGTTTAACTTTGTTGGACTTAGCATTTCTCAAGCTTAGTATTTCTCAAACGTATTTGAGGCCAGCTATTTTGTTGTGACATCCTTATTAACAAGGCATCCATGGAATGGATATGGGATCCAGGGGTGGACACGACCTGCAGGGGTGCTGGAAAGAGCACTGAGCTAAGAGTCAGAAGACCTGCATTCCAGTTCTGGCCCCATCTCTGACATACTGGGCAGCCTTGGGCAAATCCCCCCCACCCCCTTTCTGGGCCTCTATGGGAGTAAGAGACCTCTTGGCTCTGATGGTTGGAGACATGCCACCTCGGACGCGGCACTGGGGAGAGTCCATAGCACCTGGCCACAAGCCCGGCTAACACTTCCTTGTTTCAGGAGTTCAGACAAGCCCTTTGCCCTCTCTGGGCCTCAGTTTCTTCTCTGAATAGAGAGAGGTTGAGTTGAACAGACTCTAATCTGTGGTCCCTCTGGTCCTGCTTGAGGTCATGCTTTGAAGAGGACCTGTGCTGGCCTGGTGACCTAAGGACCCTGGCTCAGTGCACTGTAGTTTGAGCCAAGCTCCACTCCAAGTTTACTTCTAGACAGGAACCATGGTTCTTTCTACAGGTAGTCCCCAACTTACGACATATTCGAGTTATGATGACCCACACTTACGACCGTCTTTGTTTTTTTTGCAGGTAGTCCCTGACTGGTTCCATTCCAACGTCTTTGTTGTAAGTCAGTTCTGACATAAGTAAAAAAACTTTTTCTTTTTTTTTAGTTTTCATTATTATTGCCTTTTATTATCAGTATCTTTACAAATCCGATCTTTGTCTTTGGGGGTTGGAAACATTAAGTATAAACTTACAGATATAATGACATCAGCAAATTGCACACTGCAACATTGTGTATAGTACATCTTATCAACAATAAGATGTACAGAAAAAACAATGGACGGACCTCAGAACCTAGCATACAACTACGGTAGTGAAAACAGCCTGGTACTGGTACAACAACAGATACATAGACCAATGGAACACAACTGAGAATCCAGACGTAAATTCATCCACCTATGAGCAGCTGATATTTGACAAAGCTCCAAAGTCCATTAATTGGGGAAAAGACAGTCTCTTTAACAAATGGTGCTGGCATAACTGGATAACCATCTGCAAAAAACTGAAACAAGACCCACACCTCACACCATGCACGGAAACTAACTCAAACTGGATCAAAGACCTAAATATAAAATTGAAAATGATAAAGATCATAGAAGAAAAAACATGGTCAATGCAAGGGCCCTAATATAAGGCATAAATAGAATACAAACCAAAACTAACAATACACGAACACCAGAAGATAAGCTAGATAACTGGGATCTTCTAAAAGTTAAATACTTAGGCTCATCAAAAGACTTCACCAATAGAGTAAAAAAAGAACCTACAGAATAGAAAAAAAAATTTGGTTGTGACCTATCTGACACAGGTCTGATCTCTAAAATCTATAGGAAAATCCACACCTCTACAACAAAGAGACCAAAACCAAAAAACCAAACCCGTTGCCGTCAAGTTGATTCTGACTCATAGTGAACCTAAAGGACAGAGTAGAACTGCCCCGTAGGGTTTCCAAGGAGCCCCTGGTGGATTCGAACTGCTGACCTTTTGGTTATCGTCCGAGCTCTTAACCACTGCACCACCAGGACTTCACAAATAATCCAATTTAAAAATGGACAAAGGATATGAACAGGCACTTCACCAAAGAAGACATTCAGGTGGCTAACAGATACATGAGGAAATGCTCAAGATCACTAGGCATTAAAGAAATGCAAATCGAAACTACAGTGAGATACCAACTCACCCCAACATTACTGGCACTAATCAAAAAAAAAAAAAAAAAAAATGTTGGAGAGGCTGTGGGGAGATTGGAACTCTTGCACTGCTAGTGGGAATGCAAAATGGTACAACCATTTTAGAAAACAATATGGCACTTCCTTAAAAAGCTAGAAATAGAAATAACCATACAATCCAGCAATCCCACTCCTAGGAATACATCTTAGAGAAATAAGAGCTGTCACATGAATAGACATATGCACAACCATGTTCACTGCAGCATTATTCACAATAGCAAAAAGATGGAAACAATCTAGAGGCCCGTCAACAGATGAATGGATAAACAAATTATGGTACATACACCCAACGGAATAATACTACGCAACAATAAAGAACAATGATGAATCTCCAAAACATCTCACAGCATGGATGAATCTGGAGGGCATTATGCTGAATGAAACCAGTCAATCACAAAAGGACAAATACTGTATGAGACCACTATTATAAAAACTCATGAAAAGGTTTACACACAGAAAGAAACAATCTTTGCTGGTTACTAGGGAGGGGAGGAGTAGGGAGGGAAAAACACTAACTAGACAACAGATAAGTGGTAACTCTGGTGAAGGGTAAGACAGTACACAATCCTGGGGAAGTCAGCACAACTTGACCAAGACAAAATCATAGCAGCTTCACAGACACATCCAAAGTCCCTGAGGGACCAAGTTACTGGGCTGAGGGCTGGGGACCATGGTCTTGGAGGAAATCTAGCTCAATTGGCATAACATAGTTTATAAAGAAAATGTTCTATCTCCTACTTTGGTAGCGTCTGGAGTCTTAAAAGCTTGTTAGCTGCCATCTAAGATATGTCTACTGGTCCCACCCTGTCTGGAGCAATGGAGAATGAAGAAAACCAAAGACACTAAGGAAAGATTAGTCCAAAGGACTAATAGACCACAAATATCACAGCCTCCACCAGACTGAGTCCAGCACAACTAGATGGTGCCCGGCTACACCACTGCCCACTCTGGCAGGGATCACAATACAGGGTCCCAGACAGGGTGAGAGAAAAAGGTAGAACAAAATTCAAAGTAAAATAAAAAAGACCAGACTTAACTGGTCGGACAGAGACTAGGGAAACCCCTAGAGCGTGGCCCCTGGACACTGTTTTAACTCAGTACTGAAGTCACTGCTGAGGTTCACCCTTCAGCCAAAGATGAGACAGGCCTACAAAACAAACAATAACACGTGTAGTTCAACCATGTATACGAGACTAAATGGGCACACCAACCCAAAAGCAAAGATGAGAAAGCAGGAGGGGACAGGAAAGCTGTAATGTGGAACCCGAAGTCGAGAAGGGGAGAGTGTTGACACACTACGGGGTTGGCAACCAATGTCACAAAACAATATGTGTATTAGTTGTTTAATGAGAAACTAATGTGCTCTGTAAACTTTCACCTAAAGCACAATTTAAAAAAAAGACGGTCCAAAGTGTGGTTCATCGTAACTCGAATACGTCATAAGTTGGAGACTACCTGTACCTTTTATCGTTAGTAATATGTACTACAATGTTGTAGCAGGTAATTTGCTGATGTCATCATGTCTATAAGTTTATATGTAATGTTTCCAACCCCCAAAGACAAATAAAGATTGGATTTATAAATATACTGATAGTAAAAGGCAATAATAATGAAAACTAAAAAAAAAAAATGAAATATTCGTCTTACGTCAGAACCGACTTACGAATGAGTTGTCAGAACGGAACCCCGTCATAAGTCAGGGACTACCTGTACCTTTAACTTCCCAAGAGCTGCTGGGGCTGTAGTTTGAAGGAGGACCCTTTCTGTGGTTCCCATTGATTTGATGCAGACACAGGACCCAAGGTAGGGCTTCCCATGTGGGCTATGACTCCATGTTCCCATCACTTGCCTCTGACCTGGTCCTGCCACTTACTCTTGGTGGATGGAGTGAGGGCTCTGCCGACGCTTTGCTCCCTATGCCTTCAGATCAGGAGAGTTTTGGCCAAGAGACTCTCCATCCGTCAAGTGCAGTTGGCCCCTTCCCCTTAGTGCAGACTTCAGAGCCTACAATATGCCCAACATTTTGACCTATGAGTTGTCTCTCTGGGATTCTATCTCAGAAACTCACCTGCATACAGGAAAGCTTCACACCCAGAGCGGTCCACCTGGGGTTTATTTAAAAGAGAAAAACTATGAACCAACTAAGACAGTAATGCTACATCCACTTGATTGGAAGAGTATTGTTTTAGCTGAGAGCCCCTCAAAAGCAGAGGCCAAGACCAGTTTATTTGGCAATGCGGTCCCCAGGGAATAAGAGGGAGGGGCTGGGAAGAGTGAAGCAGGGAAGGAAGAAAAGCCGCCCCAAGGTGTTAGTGAGCTGGTCACTGCTGTGCGTGGCTGAGGCTCAGATGGCTGGGGACCCACTGAGGAACCAACAGACTCTGCCTCCAACTGTCTGCCCAAGACATGGAAGAGAGGAAGATTTATCCATTGTCAAAGTTTGTCCCGGCGGGTGTTGACTCCCTCGCATTTCCAGGCTTGCACATGTGCCAAGAATAGCTAAGAAGACTGTCACTGTAGAGTAGCAGGACAGTGGCCCTGGGGCAGAAAGTAGGTGATTCCTGGTGCAGCTGAGGCCAACTGCTGCCAACCTACCCCTGCCTGCAACTATTTGCCACAACAATAGAGCAACAATGGGAGGAGAGGATCAAAGATAAAAGATGGCAGACACAAGCATGCAGCCGTTATAGATGATACTTACAAACAAGGCTTCATCACATAAAAAATGCTCACGATATCACCTTAAGGAAGCGAACAGGGTGCACCCTTGAATGTTCAGTGGGATCACAGGTATCTATAAAAATCCAAAATCTGTGCATAGAAAAAAGACAGGGTGGAAAGATGACAAACAGTTAACAACTGATTGTCTCTGGATAGTGAGATCACTTGTTGTTCTTTCCTTTTAATTTTCTTATTTGAATCTTCCTGTATTTTCTGAATTTTCCTAACTAACTGCTATTCGTTTTAAAATGAAAAAGCCAAAATGAGAGCCGTATTTCTCAAATTTGAGTGGGCAACAGAATCATCTGGAGGGCTTGTTAAAACACAGTTACTGGGTCCAAGGCCGGCTTCCTGTGGTTGGGTAAGGTCCCCTGCTCAGAAGAGCCGCCTGCTTGGTTTAATGCTCTGCAGCTGCCATTTTGGAATTCTTAATAATTTGTGAACAAGGAGCCCCACATTTTTTATTTTGCCCAGAGCCCCATAAATTATAAAGGAGGTCCTAGCTGGGCCCTACCCCCAGAATCTCTGCTTCAATAAGTCTAGGGTGGAGCCCAATAATTTGCATTTCTAAGAAGCTCTAGGTGATATCCATGCTGATGGTTTGGGAGCCACACTTTGAGAAGCACTGTATTAGAATAATAAAACGATCCCACTGACTAATTAGCTCCCAGATACATTTAAGAATGTGTTGCTATGAGTTGGAATCTACTGGATGGCAATGGGTTTACAAGCCATTAAGTACTATACTTTGGAAGAGAAACTGTATTAAAGACGACTCTGAAATGGAGATAGGCTGTCTCCCAAATGGGAATGTAAGTCAATGAGAAGTCTCCTCGTGTGGTTCAGGGATGGTCAGGCCCCTAGAGGCTTAGGACCCATTCACACATGGCTTAGCACTGATCTCGGAACACCCACTTTGGGGCTCCCATCTCTTCAGTCCCTTTCCAACTGGGCAGTGCTGTGCAAGCTGTTTCACCAGTCTCAGTCTTATTGTCATGGTTTGGGAAATGGAATCTTAAGATCTGCCTCACAGTTTTTGGTGGAGGTTGAATTTGAGGCCCTAATTCACGATCCTTGGGAACTAGTGTTCCTGGGGTGTCTTCAACTCCCCTGCCTCTCCTCCCTTAGACTGAGTTCTTGCCAGGAGCAGGCCCCCTCCCAGCTCTGACCTTCTGATGTCCGCTGGTCTGAGGTTGCTCAGAGGCTCAAAGGATGGAGCTAGGACCCTAGAGAGGAGGAGGCAGGAGTAGGGGAGATGTTCCCCAACACCAGGGCTCACCTGCAGTTAGAATCCCTTAGGAGGGTCCTGGCCACCCTGGGAGTGCCTGTGGAGTCCCCAATGAGCTGGAGCTTAAAAAGAGGACCACATCCATGATTTTGGGTCACTTTCTCTAGCATTGCCCCAAAGGAGGATCAGGCGAGACCAGCAGAGGGAGGGGCAGGCCACAGATGCCTGTGCTCTGGTGTGATGGAAGCCCCTTGCCCCCCTTCTGTGCTGTGGCCTTTCCCCAGGGGAGTATCACAGACTAAGGTGAAGATGACCTGGTCCACTGGTCCAGCTACATGAGCCCGGGGGCCTCCCAGCCAACTGCCTTATCATAGGCAGGGGGACTGTCAGTGCTAATCCAAGTAGCTGGGAAGCACAGCTTCCTGGATCGATGATAATACCTTCTTGTGTTAGTCAAGCAAGTCTCACAAAAGGCTAGTGGAGACATTCATGGTACCACCCCCTACCATGCCATCGGGCTAATTGAATGTTGCTTGTGCCTGCTTTTGCATCAGATTTTTTTGGCTCATAAATCAGGACCAGGGATCTTGATAGCAGGGAGAGTGAGCGGCTGGCCATCAGGAGCCCCAGGCTCTGCCCTGCTCTGACACTGACTGCTGGGTGACCTTTGGCAAAGACTCTGTCTCTCTCAAGGCCTGGGAGTCCAGGTCAGCCAGGGCCTCGGAGCACAGATGTTCCAGACTCCCTGGGTTTCAGGGATGTTACAGGGCAAAAAGGCTGCTCAGCCAGGGCAGTGGCTGCCTCACAGTTCCTCAAGGTGCTGCCCCGGGAGGCATTCTGGCCAAAGCTAGGGTCAACATCAAGGCCGGGGTGCTGGAGCTGGGGGCTGCCCAAGGAGCCTTGACACCCAGGCCAGCCCTAGGCTTTTGGGGAAGTTGGTGGTGGGAGGCCAATACAGTTGGATCCAGAGCAGCCCCTTCCTTCCCTGCTGGGTGACCATGGACAAGCCATTCCTCCATGAGCCTCATCTGGGAAATGTGTGTCAGAGTCTGAGCTTCTTGAGGGTAACAGAGACTGGTCTATGGATGAAATGAGACAATCGGTGGAAACCCCTGAGCACAGTGCCTGGCATATGGTAGGTGCTCAAGAGCCCATTCCCTTCTTTGTGAGCTGCCTATTGCTGCTGGAATGACTTTCCACAAACTCAGTGGCTTGAAACAACACAAGTCTATTATCTTACTGTTCTGGAGATCAAGAGTATGAAATCAGTTTCACTGGCTAAAAGCAAGGTGTTGGCAGGGTTGATTCCTTTTGGAGGCTCTAAGGGGGAAGTCCATGTCCTTGTCTTTCCCAGTTCATAGAGATCACCCACATTCCTTGTCTCGTGGCGCCTTCTTTCCACCACCCCATCTTCTTGCATCCATTATCATATCTTCTTTGACTCTGACTCTTTTGCCTCCTTCTTATAGGGACCCCGTGATGACATTGGATAATCCACCCAGATACCTCGGCAAATCTTTCCATCTCAAGATCTTTAACTTAATCACAGCTGCAAAGTCCCCTTTGCCATGTAAGGTGACATGTTCTCAGGTTCCGAGGACGAGGATGTGGGCCCAAGCAAGGCCTCCAGGAGAGGTGGAGACAGCTCCTGATGGCCAACTGGGGCCCAGAGGTGTGCAAGGCTGGAGTGAGTGCCCCAGCCCTCTTCTAGCAGCAGGCCTGGCCTCCTGGGGACTGCCCACCAGAAGGCCCTGCCTGTTGGGGAGAGAGGCCCAGGGTGGTCTGCAGTGAACCCCTTCCACTCCCAGCACCCCCAGGGCACTAGTCTGCCTGTTCACTACAACCTCACCGCCCCCCTGCCCTTCTCATGGGCCCATGCAGAGGGCTCAGTGGCTCTTCATTACTCCGCCAGAGCCATTCACAGCCATCTAGACATCGCCACATTAACATGTACCAAGGTGGCAGGAGCCGGGGGCTTGACATTTCCAAAGGGGATGCAGCAAAGCTGCCTCCTGCAGTTTACACACACATGCATGCACACACACACATACACACACACATGCATGCAACATAGGCAGCCACTTCTCCTGCAGGCCAGGCCCAAAGTCGCTGCTCTCCCCTCACCCCAGGATAGCAGTTGCTGCTTCTCAGCCCTCACGATGTGCCCCTCTTCTAGCACCCAGGATAGGTGGCAGCGGGGATAAGGAAGTGCAGGCAGAGATGAAAGGCAGAGATTGCGATCCAACCCTGTCAGAATGCCTGTCCCATCTAGGAGTCCTCAGACAGGACTTTCCATGCCTTTCTCAAAGGGCCCCTCAGAGTCTCTGCCTGTGGAATGAATGGGACACCGAGGGTCTGTTCTAGACTTGGCTTCCATTGCCAAGGTGAAGGGTTTTGACTGCTTGCCCGAGAGCAGAGAGGTCTGGGGTGCTGTGGAAAGGGGGTCAGTGCACAGATGCTGTGTGCATGCCTATGTGGGCACATACATGCAGGTGTGGACGCACCCCTGGGCAAGCTGCTGGGTGCAGCATGAGTCTGTGGGGAACGAGCATATGCTTTTCTGGGTGTGTATGTGTACACGTGTGCATGCCATCTGTAGGCATGTGCATGTGTGTGCATGCATATGTGTGTGTGTGCATGTGTGCGTGTGTGTATGGGTATGTATGAGTGTGCATGGATAATATGTGTGTGCATGTGTGTACAGGTGTGTGCACGTGTATATGTGTGTGCACTGTGTGTGCATGTGTGCATGTGTGTATGGGTATGTATGAGTGTGTATGTATATGTGTGTGCATGTGTGTATGTGTGTGCGCAGATGTATATGTGTGTGCACTGTGTGTGCATGTGTGTATGGGTATGTATGAGAGTGTATGTATATGTGTGTGCATGTGTGTATGTGTGTGTGCACATGTATATGTGTGTGCACTGTGTATGCATGTGTGCATGTGTGTAGGGGTGTGGATGTGCACCCGTGTGTACACATGCACATCAACACGTGTACATCTGTGTGAGTGTGCACACGTGTGTATGGATTTGCATGTGTGTATGTGTGTGTGTGTGTGTGTGTATGTGTGTGTGTGCCATACAATTGACAACTCTGCCAGGCTGCCGCCACTGCTGTCCCTTCTGGCTATCCTGAGTGAGGCTGCAGTCCACCTACTCCAGATGGGCATCTGGAGTTTGGGACTTCTCTGACTCTAATACAACCCTGTGGTCACCACTGTCTGTGTGGGTGGCAGGATGGTATACATGGCCAAGTCCAGAGGTTCCTGTCTGCAGAGACAGCCAGGGCTGCCCCTGTGCCCTGAGCCACTGGGAGCTTTCATACCCTTCCCATCTCTGTGCCTATGATTCTCTCTGCTGGTTCTCCTGACACATCCCTATGACTCCCTTAAAGTCCAGATCTGACATCCCCTCCCCTGTGGAGCCTTGCTTACCTGGTGGCTGTGCCCCAAAAGGCATAGCCACGCCTTTGCTTGAATTCCCACAGTGCTTTGCATGCATCACTCTTATAGCACTTGCCCAGTGATACTGTAGGTCCTTCTGTCACCACAGCTAGTGAGGGCAGGGCCTGATGCTGGTTCATTTTGCGGTGCTCAGTGCCTGTTTGTTGACTGACTGCATGAGTGCCTGCTATTGCCCCACGAAGGCCCAGGGGCTATGCCCGTGGGGACAGAGTTCTCCTCTGGGCAGACACTTTCACTGGTTGTACATCTCTGATGACATTGGGCCACTGGAGGCAGGACCAGTCAGGAAACATCGGGCTGGAGTTTCTCCATCCAGTCCAGCCCACCCCCTGGCAGCACAGGGCACCTTCCCATGAAGGAGGTGATAAATATGGGTCCTTCCAAACAGAGCCCCCAGCTGCAGGGCCTGTAGCTCTTGGCCCTGGAGAGACTCCATAAGCATTGGGGTGATCACAGGCCCAAAGACTCACTGCCCCTCCCTGGATTGATGGGGACACCAAGGCCCAGAGGGACAAGACCTGACCAGCGTCACTTAGCAGGCAGTGACAGAGCTAAGCCTCCAATTCAGGGTTAAGTCCTATATCAGTTTCCTAGGGCTGCTGTAACAAAACACCACAAACAGGGTGGTTACAAGAGCAGATACTTGTCTCAGTTCTGCAGCCGGGAGTCATAGATCAGGGTGTTGGCAATGTTGATTCCTTCTGAGGCTGTGAGGGAGAATCTGTTCCCTGCCTCTCTCCTAGCTTCTGGTGGCTCCAGGTGTTCCTTGGCTTCCAGCTGCAGCATCACATGGTGTCCTTTCTCTGTCTCCCTGTCTGTGTCTCTCCTCCTGTTTTATAGGACTCCAGTAGTATAGGATTAAGACCCACCCTACTCCGGTATGACCTCATGTGAGCTGATAACATTTTCAAACACCCTATTTCCAAACAAGATCAAGTTCACAGATAGCAGGGTGAGGACTTCAACATATCTTTTGGGGGGACATAATTCAATCCATAACAAACCCCTCCTATGTGTGGCATAAGAAAGGCCATGCCACAAGCTCTGCCCTGCTGCCAGGGAAGCAGAGGCTCCAGAGGCTCCCTGTCACCCCAGACATGAGGGCAGCAAAAGAACAGGACTGCCAGAACTGAGGCCCTGGAAGTATAGAGGCAGCTCGAGCTGCCACCTGCCAAGGAGATAAGGCGAAGGAGCCATGCTGGCCACAACCCAGATTTCTCTGAATGGAATAGTAAAGAATGAGTCCCTCACTGTCACTTTCACCCCTTAGCAAGCCACTTCTCAAGTTGCCAGCTGTTATGGATTGAATTGTGTCCTCAAAAATGTGTGTCAACTTGGCTAGGCCATGATTCCCAGTATCGTGTAGTTGTCCTCCATTTTGTGATCTGATGTGATTATTCTATGTGTGGTAAATCCTAACCTCTCTAATGTTAATGAGGCAGGATGAGAGGCAGTTATGTTAATGAGGCAGGACTCAATCTACAGGATTAGGTTATATCTTGAGTCAATCTCTTTTGAAATATAAAACAGAAAAACGAGCAGAGAAGAGAGGGACCTCATTACCACCAAGCAAGAAGAGCCAGGAGTGGAGCAAGTCCCTTGGACCTGGAGTCCCTGTGCTGAGAAACGCCTAGGCCCAGGGAAAATGGATGACAAGGACCTTCCCCCAGAGCTGACAGAGAAAGAACGCCTTCCCCGGAAGCTGGTGTCTTGAATTCAGACTTCTGGTCTCTAGACTGTGAGAGAATAAACTTCTGTTTGTTGAAGCCACCCACTTGTGGTATTTCTGTTATAGCAGCACTAGATGACTAAAACACCAACACTGGGTGTAACATCTCCATCCATCACAAGCCCTTTCCCTATGAACTTGCTGAGCCTTCGAGCTGTCAATGGAAATAACCACAGGAACTTTCAAACTCGCGCTGCTGGAAAGAGGAAGAGCCCCAAATGGTCCCAAGCGAACTCATGGCACAGACAGCCATGACAGAACCTGAGCAGAAATGGCAAGGTGGGGGAAAAGGAAACTTTGGAGATTTTATTACTTTTTGCTTTGTAATGACTGGCTCCAAGCCCACACATTTCTTTTTCTTTTTTTTTTAAAAAGCTTGATGCTTCACTTTATTTAGTTTTTTTATTTTTTATTTTATTGTACTTTAGGTGGAGGTTTACAGAACAAATAATTTCTCGTTAAACAATCAATACATATATTGTTTTATGACATTGGTTAAGAACCCCATGACGTGTCAGCACTCTCCCTTCTTGGCCTTGGAGGACCTTTTTTTTTTTTTGGTGAAAATATACAGAGGCAAAGATACACCATTTCAGAAATTTCTACATGTACAATTCAGTGACATCGATTACATTCTTCCAGGTGTGCTGCTATTCTCACTATCCTTTACCAAATTATTCCATCACCATTATCTTCAACTCACTGGCCCCTAGGCTTCTCATCAAACCTTTTGAGGTGCTGTTATCAATTTGATCTCACATAGATAATTCTTTTTCTGGTACATTAGATGAAGGTTTACAGAACAAATAGTTTCTCATTAAACAGTTAGTACATATATTGCCCTATGACAATGGTTAACAACCCCACGATACGTCAACACTGTCCCTTCTCAACCTTGGGTTCCCTATCACCAGCTTTCTTGTCCCCTCCTGCCTTCTAGTCCTTGTCCCTGGCACACATTTCTTGAATACATAATAGAGAGCTGGGCGAGACTGCAGAAATAACTTTTATTAACACACAATCATTGCAGTCCCAGACAGGGCCTTCTTTCACCAGGTCGGGTCAATTAGCAGAAGAATGCAGGGCAGGTCTTAGTTTTAAAGGGTTTAATTAAGTTTGGGTAGAATGCACATGTGAGCCACCCATCTGTCTGTCAAGGCATGTATTATCTGGAAATTGATTGTAACTTGCACTCACTTAGAGAAGCGTAATTCCCTGGAAGATGTTGAAGACATCCCACCCTGTCCCTCCCCCTTCCTCCTTCCCTCCTTCCCTTCCTTCCTCTCTTCTTCCTTCCCCCCTCCTTTCTTTCCCCCTCCTTCCTTCCCTCTCCTCTTCCCTCCTTCCCTCCCTCCTTTCCTTGCTGTCTGTCATCGGATCCCTGGCACGGGTCAGCTCCAACAGCTGAACGGGACAGCAGGCCTGCTCTCCTGGGGGGCCCAGGGCAGGGTGGGGGATGAACGGCACATTCTTTCCCTGCTTCCCCATCACGTTTAGCACACACACCCCCCATGATTCTTAAAGAGAAATGCCAGGGCCCCAGGAAGCAGTGCAGATGTGTGTTGACCTTGGAGGCCTGGATCCATAGTGGCAGCTTGGCCCCAAAACAGACAACCCCAGATGGGTGGGCTGCAGGCTTCCGTCTTTCTTCCCTTCTGGGCCCCAAGGTGGCTGCTCCTCTGGCCTCTACTCTGATAGCAGGGGATGCAGGTGACAACCATGAGCAAAATCAAGCTCAGAAGGGAGAGCTGGCCTGGCCAGGGCCCTTTGTGTGTGGTGTCTCAGGAAGAAGCGCTTAGAAGCCTGGCAGGTGGAGGCCCAGCTCTTGTTCCTGCCTTTGGCCCACTGGGCTTCCACAAGAGGCCTCCTCAGGTGTGCACAGCTCTGTGCAGGTCACCAAACATGTCCCCGCTCACTCCATTCACTGGTCATCTGTCCATTCGGACATCCACCACATAGTTGTCAAGTGCTGGCTATGTGCCCCCCTGATGCTTGCCATCTTTCAGGAAAGATGGACAAGAAACAAGTCATTTCTAAGGGGTACATGCTTCAAAGACTGTGAGCATCTACTATAGCTCTGAAGGGGGGACAGGAAGCACCAAGCTCAAGATGCGGTAGGGGGAAGCATTTTATCCCACTGCCTTCCCCTATTTCTTCCACCACCACCACCACCCCACCAGCTGTTGCCAAGTAGATTGTCACTCACTGTCATTCAGCCAATGAACTTGGCTTTTGACAACTTCCTGCACTGGCTTCCTCTTGCCAAATCTGGCATCAAAACCTTGGCAGACTAGAAAGAAGGCCAAGCCATGGGCACCCAGGACAGCTCGGTGACCTGCCTTGTCTTCCTGGCCTGGAGGGCAGGACCCCACCTCAGGCTGCCGACAGCTGGAAATGGGACAGCGTTCGAGGGACCTGAGGGAGGTTGTCAGGCTGGGAGAAGCCACCTGCCTGGAGAGACAGGCTGTGGGGGTGGCTTTGTTTAGGATGGAGAGTGGACTGCACAATGAGCCTGCATTTTACAGGTAAGGAAACTGAGGCTTAGAATGGGTAGTAATGTGACGTGTCCCATGCCATTTGGCTGAGTTAATGATAGAGCTGGGGTCAGACCTCACTTCATGGAACTCCAGGGCCTGCTTTACCTGCACCTGCCACACTGCTGCCAAGGATTTTGAAGGTCAGGGATCTGGCATTGGCTATCTCCAGAATGAGGGAAGACAGGGGGCATCAAAGGGGGTCACAAGGAGTGGGAAGGCAAGGGCAGCTTGGCCAGAGGATGGCTGCTCCAGCCCTGGGTTGAGTCGTTCTGGATTGCACGACTCCTTGGAGGGTGCTCCAGGTGCAGGTAAGGATGCTGCTCAGGCCTGGAGAGTTCAAGGCCACCACGCCATTCCTATGACCTCTTTCCTGGCCTCGCCCTCGCTTCATCTTCACTTTAGACATTTTGCTGTAGCAGCCGAGGCCCTTTGCAAGCTGCCCACTCACCTGTCCAGCTCTGAGCTGACAGATGGTCTCAGGTAATCCCAGCTGCCCTAGTGGTAGGGCTGGTGGCCACTCCCACTTTGCACTTGAGATCCCTGAAGCACAGGGTAGGAGAGACCTGCCCAAGGCCGCCTAGCCCCCCCCCCACACTTGCCGGTGCTTCTCTGCCTTCACATTAGTTGACTGTGCCTGTGCCTCTCTGGAGGGTGGGAGCTTGGCTCCCAGTGGCTAAGCCACGCTCCCCGGAATCTCCCAGAAGAGTGTGGACGAGCTCTCCGGAACTCTGTGAAAGCGCCTTTCATTCCAGCCCTGGGTCCCTTCCCCGTGGCACGGTTTTGTTTCCTGCTGTCCGTGGCCCACCCGGAGCAGGGAGCTGGGCCCCGGCTCCTCGACCAGAGCCGGTAAGCTGCTTCCCTCCTGAGGATGGGGGCCTAAGTTTGACAAACCTGAGGGTTTCAGGCCAGCCCCTGCAGGAAGTGACAGCCCACTGTCTTTGCCCAGAAAATCTGAGCAGCTCACCAACAAGGGGTCTGGACCATTCCAGGGCTGAACTGGGCAGGGGAGGAATCCTAGGAATTCTTGAAGCTCTCAGATTCCACTTTTTTATTTTGGGGTCAGGGAAAGAAGGGGCAGAAACTATGAAACTGTATCCTCAGCTCCAAGCCTGGAACTAAGGGCTGAGGCAGGGCCGGCAAGCCAGTGTTGGGAGCCAAGGGAGTGATGGTCCCCTCCCCACCTCCAGCCCACACCTTTGTCACTGCAGCTACCAGGATGGCACTGTGGTTTCTGAGTCTTTTCTGGTTCAACAGAAACTCTCTGGTTCCCTGGAGCCTTGTGCCGGGGGTTTTTGGGCCCTTGAGTCGCCCTTGTGGGCTTCTCTGTGTCCCCAGCCTCCTGCCTTTAGTGACCCCAGGACACTTACCAGGCTGGCCTCACTGTACCTGTCTGCCTTCGTCCTCTGCCCCACCTGCCTTCCAGGGACTTCTGGGCTGGATGTGAGCTCTGTGTGATGGGGGGAGAAGGGGGTTGGACTGCATGCTGGGTGTCTACCATGTGTCCTCTCCATTTTGGGGTGAGGTGTGGTTCTGCGACCAGAGCCCTTTTGTCACATCAAGGTCATGGGGACACTTTGGGGGGTGGGGAGAGGAAAGGAAGGGAGGGAGGGAGGAGGGAGGGAATCTTAGAGGCTGAATCTCCGATATTTCCCCGTTCCTCCCAAGTTCCGTTTGTCTGGAGACTGCCTTCCCTTGCCCCTGGAGCGGCATGCCCTGATAGAGGTATTTTGTTTGTTCGTGTTTTAAAGCAAGTGTGCAAACCAGCAACTCCTAGCCATGAGCTGTCTGTAGCCAGTTCCTGACACCCAACTCCAAGAAGGCCCTCGACAGAGCCCTCTAGCCTAGGGCTTATTCTAGTCTCCTCTACTCATCACCAAGAGGGGACCACTGGGGGACCACTCAGAGAGGCCAGAGAGGGTGCAGTCCTCTCCCAAGGTCATCCTCTCAGGCCCAATCAGCCCAGCTCCAGCCCCTCATCAGAGTGTGGGGTCTGCCATCAGGCCCTCTGGCCCACAGGGAAGGTGCTTCTGGAAATTCCACTGAAGCAAGCCCATGTGGGAAACGTGTGGCCCACCGGCCTGGTGCAAGGTCTTAGCCAGGCCTGCATTTGCGCCTGAGCCAGGAGTTTCAGACTTCTGGATGGCTCATGGGCAAAGCTGGGGGTCTGCTCCCCTACCCCAAGAGGCCTGAGTGCACAGGCCCGGGAAACACAACCCCAGACACTTCCAAACACGAGGGCAAATAAAGCCCTGCAGGCCCGGCCCGGACAGGTGCCAATTCAAAGGGGCCTTTATGGGAGTGTCTCCTCTCGAGTGGAGAATTTCAAGATGGGTTTATAGCAGCCCCCTCTGCCCTGGGCTGTGGCTGGCCTTGGGGCTCAGCCCCAGGAGCCAGGGAGCTGCCCGCCCCTTCCCCCCAGACCTGGGACTTTTGGTTTGCAGGTGGCAGTCCTGCTGAGAGACCCCTGGCCCTTGCTGAAGTCCTTCCAAGCCAGAGAGCTCACTACCAGCTAAGCCAACTTGCTTGTGCCTCCTCCTGCACGCCATCTTCATGGCTACCTCTAATAACTTGAATGGACAAGACCTCTTTACGTTTCTGAGCCTCAGTTTCTTCCTCTGTAAAATGGGGAGGTTGAATTAGCCCTGCGGACTTGAGTGATCTGTAGAACCCTACCTCAGCAAGATGCTTTGCGAAGGAATTTCATAATATTTCAAATATAGGTGGGAAATACTGTTTACTCTATTTCTCTCCTGAAAATTCAAAGCAAACATTACATAATAAAGGCTCTAACAAGTCCTGCAGGACAGAAAACTATTTAACATTTTTTTAACTCAGGATGGCCCAAACTTCTTTGAACCCAGAACCCCTTTTTCTGAGAACAGCTATTTGCATCTGACAAAATTCATGTTCCATAGAACACATTTCTGGAAATATTGGACTAGATAGCCTTTAAAGGACTTTCCAGTTCTAACAGGTTAGGGTTTTATTAATTTTCACAAGACATAAACCTGGTTGTCTGTCTGTTAATTTCGACCCATTCACTGGGATGTTGGGGCGTTCTGGCTCACAGAGTGGACTCTGGCTGAGTGTAAGAAGCTGTGGTCACAGCACCCCTGGCAGTGGTCCAGGCACTAAGGATGACCAGCAACTGGAATGTCTGGATTTAACACTGACTGCAGATGAGTTGTTCAGTAATGTCTGTTATTTCTATACTAGGAGTAGGGACGTAGGCTGAATGCAGGCTGGAGTCCACCTCCAAGAAAGGTCTGCAGCAGTGGTTCTTGGTTGTTTGGGGGTCATACAGCTTTTGAAGATCTGAGGAAAGTTATGGGCCTGCTCTCCAGAAAAACACACAATGCACACACACACACACACGTGCACACACATAAACACATGCACACCCTTCCCCCTAGATTCCTTAGGGCCCCTGTGATCTCCCAGCTCCTTTGTGGTACATATCACACCAGGTATGTGTATGTTCTATGTTCATCTCTCCATCCAGACCGGAAACTCAATGAGAGCAGACATCCAAAAATTGGGATGCAGTATTCTGCACCCAAATCCAAGAGCCTCGTCAATGACCTGAAGCCCTCCATGGACTTCCGAGGGGTATCTGGATTTGGCTTAAAACCCGCTAGAACTTGAACGTGGCCTTGGGGCTCCTTGACGGGGTTTACTTTGATCCCCATGGAAGTCTGGAGACTGCCTGCCTGTCTAGGTGCAAGGTGGGGAGGAGAAAGTGTGAAGGTAGACTCAGCCTGTGCCCTTCAGAGCTCACATCTAACTTGGGTGTCTGGGTGCCAAGACAGGTGCTTGTTGCCTCGGGGCCCTGGCTAAATTTGGAAAGCAACAAGAATTGTGAGAGTGCACTAGACAAGAGGGCTGGTCTGGGGCTTCTGCTGAGGGGTTCAAGAAGAGCTGGAGTTAATCACAAAGATAGCTTCTTAGAGGTGGAGCTTTGAGCTGCAATTTGAAGAATGTGGGTTGTGGCTTGGGGGGGATCTGAGAACAGTTGTTGCTTGCAAGAGGGATGACTTGGGTAAAGGTTCAGGGTGGGAAAGGGGGTGTAATCGAGAGAGTGGGGTAGGCAGTAAGAAGAGGGCCAAGCTTGGGCCAAGTGGAGGGTAAGTGCGAATTCACAGCAATTCAGGCCACAAACGGCAAATCTACACTTGACTCAGCAGACAACACTGAGGCCTTCCTCTAGGCAAAGCCCCGTCCTACCCAGCGGGCAGGTAGTTAGCAGTCACTCATCAACTCAGTCCCTCTGGAATTCCCCACGGCAGCTGCTTTGAGCCTTCTCCAGCCCCAGCCCACCCTGACTCAGCTCAGCGTGGACTTTACATAGAAGCCTTCACCGCCTCAAAACCACCAGACACCCCCTTCCCTCTCTTCCTTCTTTCTCTTCAACTTCTTCCCCTGTAGATAGGCCAACCTATCCCCCTGGGCCCTAGACACCACCCTGACCTGGGCCCCAACTGTAGTCCTCCCCGCCCCCATAGTACAGCAGCAATTCTAACTCCACCTTTCTTTTCCTCTTTGTTTATTGGCAGGAGAAGCCCAAATTGAGCCAGTGGTCATTGCAGCTTCAAGATCAATGGAATCCTTACTGTGACCCCTGGTGGAAGCATTCTCCACCCTCAAACCAGAACCTCTAATCTGGCAGAGATTAAGGCTTCAGGTACAGGAAGCACAAATTCCACAAGTGGTCTCTGGAAGTGGTGATGAGAGGGGCTACCTCTACATCCACCCCTTAGTTTCCAGATCAGTGTATTCTAGCTAATGGGAACAGCACCATATATCAGCCATTGGATCCGTGTATATACTGCATCCTGGAGGACAGAGCCTCAACCCCACAGTATGTTGTTCCCAAGTTGGCATTTTAGATAAGTCTTTAGCAGGCTATTTATTCTATCAGGCCTGCTGCTACTGAATGACTGGGTAGCTGGTAATACCAGTGAATCCTGTGGTCATGTGCTCATTGCTGCACCTCCTTTGCCATAAGATATGTCCTTTGGTCTGAGGCAATGTTGTGTGGGATACCATGTTGATAGAGCAGACATTTTGTAAGCCCTCAGATGGTGGTGCTTGTGGGAGGCACTGTGGATACAGAAGGCAAATTCATATCCAGAGTAGGTATCAATTCCAGTAAAGACAAATTTCTACCTCCTCCCCAAGAGTGGAGTAGACCCAATGTAATCAACCAGCTACTAAGTGGCTAGCTGGTCTTCTTGAGTACTAGTATCTTGCCAAAGACTCAGCACACTGCTGCTGGCAGGTGCTTGTCGCTTGAATCTCACCAGGTCTAATTAGCGTGATATGAGCCATTTCATCAATATAATGGACCAGTGTGATGTTCTATGGAATGTCAAAAGGTTGAAGGCCCCTGCGGACTATAATATGACAGAGAGCAGAGAGTTAACCTAGCCCTGGGGTAAGAGCGTGAATATGTATTGTTGTCCTTCTCATGTAAAGGCAAATTGCCTTTAATCCTCCTTATTGATGAAGATTCAAAGAATGCATTCTCCAGGCCAATAGCCACACACCAAGTACCAAAAGTTGTTTTGGTCTTCTTTAGTAAAGCTAGCACATCCAGCAGTGCAGCTTCAATTGGGGCTACCACATGCTTAAGTGTACAATAAGCTGTCTTCTGTCATCTGTCATGATCCCTCTGGTTTTTGCTGGGGCCATACAGGTAAATTGAACAAACATATGATGCGGATCACTACCCCTGCCTCTTTTAAGTCTTTGATAATAGCACTAATCTCTGAAATTTCTCCCAGGATGTGGTGTTGCTTCTAATTTATGATCTTGAGTGAGGGGGCAGACAGTTTCAGGGGTATCCGCTTGATTCTTCCTATCAAAATAGTCCGTACTCCACAGGTCATTATGTACTTGGGGTCCAGGGAAATGACCATAGTGTGGGCCCACAGACACATTAGACCATTAGGCCAAAACTCCATTCATCACCTGACTTCAATAAGCCTCCACTCTAACAAGAAAACCACGATGGCATTTTGGGATTCCTGATATTAGTGAGAGCTCAGATCCCATGTTCAATAATCCTTGACAAGTATGAGTAGTTCTCTTTCCCTGGCATTCAATTATCTTCACAAGTGGCCTCTGGTCCTTTTGGGAAGGATTGGGAGAATGTTTGCCATATGTAATTGTGGTGGTGGCACCGTAGGGTTCTTCCACAGGGAGCTCCATTCTCCCTTTCAATCAGCGGGCTCTAGATTTGGGAAATGACTTAAATGTGGAAACTTGGGTAAAGGACCGTGTTTTTTCACCATGGTGGCCAACATCAGCCTTCTGCTCATCAGCTATAGATTATTTATATTGTACTAATCAAGTGATATCCTAGTCATTTTTCAATCTATCTGTTCCTAGGAACACCGCGGACTGTTAGTTATCACACAGATGCTGGCAGGCATGGTACCCTTATTACTACTTCAGTTTGGTTTCCCATTACAATAATAGTTAAATATTGCCACTTGGCCTCTGACATTCTAGAGGCCCATCATCTCCACTGATACCATGGAGCCCAGTTCCATAGTGATACCTCACACTGTCAAACTCAGCCCAGAGAGGACAGCTATTCATCAAGCGTCTCAAATATGTTTGTGCCCCTCTCACTTCTTGTCTCAGCAAAAGGAGTGTCCTCTGGCCCACCCAAAGAAACACAGTTAAGTGGTAGATTTTTTGGTATCACATAATAAAAATGTTCTAACATTCCCACCTCTGTGAACTTTCTGATTTCTTCCTCGATAATATACCAAGAAAGTTACAGCAAAACCATAACTTCTATTATAGGCTAGTGTCATGTCTGAGTTTCAAGAAGCCATTCCATCAGAGTATTAGGACCTATTCCAAGTGTCCTTTCTGCACATTGAATGCCCAGGCACAAGTGAGCACCACTGTGCCAATAAGTTTTCCCCAGTCAGCCTTATATTCCACCCCTTGGATCCAACCCCCTGCATATCCACTCCCATAAGTGTTCTCCCAATTCTTTCTAGCATATACTAACCAGTTCTTGCAGTTCCTTTGACATGTAAACTATTTCCTCCCAGAACACGAAGCATACTTCCAAGTTTGGGCTATTCTGACACCTGGCCCTTGTTATCAGCCTGGAGGCAATGAGGGGTAGTGGAGGTGGCTGTTGAGAAGGAAAAATATCGTCTTGTGAAGCACCTGTGTCAGTTGAGGTCAATGCAGGATCTCCATTCACGGGCAGGCTGCTCCCCTCTGGATTCTTCCAGAGAGTAAGAGGCTGCCAGCATGGAGGGTTGTGGAGAATATGGAGGTTCAAGATTCTCAGGCTTCTCTGCCCAAATGTTCCTATCCCAGGTCTCAAGGTCCCACACTTTTTCTATCAGGATCTTGCTATAGGAGACCTATGTAGGCTGTCATTCCATCTTCTTCGTAGTTCTCTATTCATACAATTAGATGTCAATCTGATTTTCAGCAGTCTGCCCTGCAGCTATAGGAGATGAGGGTCCCTTTAAATGCTTTCACAGAGTGTTTTGAATTGATGACTGGATGAGCCAAGCTTGTCACTTTCCTTTTTTGCAAGGTTCCCAAAGTAACAGAAGCCAACCAACCCCCAAATCCTTATGATTACCATTGTCCCAGTGCTATTCAGAGACCACGACTATCACATAACCACATGCTTCACAGGTGAGAGTCTGAATAACTGATGCCACGGCATGCCACCAGAAATGGGGTCTTTATTCCCATCTGACTAGTAAGAGACCCAGCTCCAAAATCCCATCCATGGGGTCTGCTGTCTAAGGCCCTTCCTAGTACCAGCTATCTGGTTCCCCAGAAAGCAGGGTCTAAGAGAAAGGCTTATTCATGCGTACTTTATTGGGAAATGTGATCCCAGGGAGCAAGAGTGAGGGATGGGGGAGTGAAGCAGGGAAGGAAGAAGATCCCAAAACAACAATATGACATCTAATTGTCCACCACAATGTGTGACTTGATGCCATATGACCATCTGAGAAGCTAAATGGAATATCTCTCTGAACTGTTCTCCTGGGGGTACAAAGGAAGGGCAGTTATCCATCACCTCCTTTCCCCATTGACCAAAGTTTCACTCCATGGGATGTAACTCCCCTGCATGTGCAGGTGCGAACAAGTTCCCTGGCATTGCATGCCACAGTGTCAAAAGAGAAAGCCCGGGATAGACTGTGGGGCGTAGGCCCAAGGTGAGGTGCTATGAAGCTGCACCTGCACAAAGCTGGTTGGCACCAAGGTGGAAAGAACAGGCTGCTGCAGAGGTGGCTGGAATAAGAGACAGTGAGGCTGACTGAGTAGATCTGATGTGGTGTACAAGAGGTATCCCATAGGTGCTCCTTTTCTTACAGATCTTTCCTCTTAGATTAGCGAGGTGCTCATGAGACACTTGCGAGAGAGTGTATAAGTGCCTGTCATTCTCAGGCTGGAAGCTGGAGCTAGGAGTCATGGCCAGGGTCAGAGAAGGAGTTGGGCCATCCCGCTTTAGGATTCTTTCCAGGCCCAGGAAACTGGTGGTGAGAAGGCCCAAGGCCTCAGGGCAATACAGACAACTGGCCCAGACGCTCCTGCTTCCTGCCAGGGCATAGAGGCCACTGTTTACCAAGATGAGGGAGAATTGGTCATTGGCATTGGTGTTCAGTGGTAGAATTCTGGCCTTCCATGCAGGAGACCTGGGTTCGATTCCCAGCCAACGCACTTTATGTGCAGCTACCACCTGTCTGTCAGTGGAGGCTTGCCTGTTTCAATGATGCTGAACAGATTTCAGCAGAGCTTCCAGATGAAGGTAGACTAAAAAGAAAGGCCTGGCAATCTACTTCCAACAATCAGCCAGTGAAAACCCTATGGATCACAATGGTCCGATCCTCAACCCATCATGGGGATGGCGCGGGACCAGGCGTGGTTTCCTTCCCTTGTGCATGGGGTCACGATGAGTTGGGGGCCGACTTGACAGCAGCTCACAGCAACAACAACAAAGGAATCCTTTCAGAGGGAGAGAAGGAGGGAGGTCTCTAGGGAGCAAGGGGGCAAGACGGGTCCAGTCAGATCATGAAAGAACTCCTGAAAGCATCCCCTTCAGTCTGGCCTGCTCCTGTCTGAGCGCGGGCTTGGGGCAAGTGGGCTGGAGGGTCCTCCAGGTAACGGTGAGGGAGCCAAGAAGGAGCTGGCATCGCAACCCACAGCCTCAGACAAATGGCCACATCTCCCCAGGCAGGAGGCCTTCGATTGCTCCATCCGCTGCCCCAGGAAACCACAATTTAAAATCAATAATTGCTAATAAATCACTAAGTAATGTTACACTGGCAAAATGGCCATTTCATTAGCAGGAACAAGCCCTGAGCTGAGAGCAAGAGGAGTCGGCATGGAGTTGGGGCAGGGGACAGCTAGTTCTGGCCTCCACCAGGGGTAGTAAATGTTGCACATGCTGTCCACCCCACAATCGAGAAATGGGGTCCTGCAGACCTCCGCTGCTCAGGGCTGCAGAAGGAAGCCTCAGCTTCTGTCCCGATTCCCCCAGCCTTACTGAGCCCGCAGAGTGGCACAGGGGTAGCGCCCCTTGAGGTGGCACACTGCCACGCTTGCTCTTCAGGAACAAGGGGCCAGTGTGTGGCTGTGGCTTCCCAGACAGGGCAGGATACTGAAGTGGGCCATGAAGCATCCTGGGAAGGAGAGGTTCTGTGGGGCAAGGGCAGGCCAGGGACAGGAGGAAGCTGAGCCCTGCATGGTCCCCTGTGGGAAGCCTCTAGAAGCCCACTGCGAGGGTCTATGTGGCACCAGGTCTAGCTTGCTTGGACCTCCACAGCTCTGGAGCCAGCCACCATGGCCCTCGCAGTGAGCCAGGCATCTGCCACCTGATCCAGGGGACTTGATTACTTGTTTTGCCACTGATGCAACGTGACACCACTGTGTGGGATCAGCTCTGGGCATCACATTTCCGGCACACAGAAGGAGCTGGAAATTTGGCTGCAGCAAAAGGCACTGATTTGCCTTCTCTGAATCTCCTTTCTCTGAACAGCAGGGACAGTTCAGTCCCATGTAAAGCGTACACTCTCTTTCTCCTGGCAACTGCCCAGTACCGTAATTCCCTGTATAGTACCACCTCGGAGGTGCCTCGGACAGCCCCTCAGGGGCAAAAAGGCCACTCTGTATCCTGGGTCCCGAGGCACTAGAGTCATGAGATGCTCCAAGGAAACGCACTTGGTGAGTAGAGCATCTTCTAGCCTCCCTTGCCACTGAGCACAGGAGAAAGGGCCAGGGGGACAAACGGGCCACCTCCTGGGGAAGAGCAGGAAGCCACCTCCTTGCCCTTTGAGTTCGTTACTCAACTTGCTCCAGGGGGCATCTCCTGGCACACTTGTCCTCAAGGCAGCAGGGCTTCCCTGCTGGCAGATATGTCTGTGCTGCCGTGAAGCGGGGTGGGGGCACAGCCAAAGCCCAGCACAACTGGTGGCCACCTGCAGCCCAGGGCCAGTCTCCCGGCCCCTAGAGAGGAGGGTCCCTGGAAAGTGTTAGAAATGAGAGGTCCAGGTTTGTGGGAGAGCTGGAAACTAAAGCCCAGAAAGGACAGGAGCTTGCCCCAGGGCCCAAAGAGGGCCAGCTGCAGGACTGAGCTGAGAACCCAGGGTCTCGCCTCCTAGGCCAGGGCTCTTAGCATTTGATGGGGCTGCCAGCACCAGACACCTGGCGTCACTGGCTCCTCAGGGGCCTCTCCCACCTGCCCCCTACACCCACACTCATTTCTCTGTACTTACAGACATGTCGCTTGTTGGTGTAGGACAGATGTACCACACTTGAGAGCTGGAGGGACTCTGGGACTCACTTTGTTCAGCCCTGTCATTGAGCAGATGAGCACATCTTGCCCTCCACAAGCAATTCTCAGCAACAGCAGGCACTGAGCTACCTAGTTAGGCACTGGCTGTACCCAACTACTCATGGGGTCACTGTGAATCAGAACCGACTTGACAGCAACGGGTTTATACCCAAATAACAGCTAACACCGCAAGCTGCCCATGGTCACACAGCTGGTAAGTGGCAAATCCTGGATTCTCTGTTGTCCCTATTGATGAGCATCCGATCGTTAATCCATGTCCCCCTCCGATTTATAGCCCAAGCCTGAAGGTGTGCACACAGTAGGCATTCAGAAAAGACTTCCTGGCACATTCAATCCCAGACACACAAGCACTGACATATTGCACGCCAGCTCTGTACCCCGCCAGGGGCCTGAACTCAACAGCACACAGTCTAATGGGGAGACAGACAGGCCACCAGTCACAAGCCAGAGTGGCTAAGGCACGTTTGGGTCAGCTTAGTGCCAGAGCTGGGGCAGCTTCATGTCCTGGGCCGCGGGGAGGATGGGGTCAATGGAAGCTACCAAGCGAGGAGCAAGGGCTTCAGCCGAGGCTTAACGGGCACAGAGGAATGCCCGAAGCGAGCAGGCAAGGAGGGCCTCTGCCGTGGGGCTGGAACAGTGCGTGCACCGCACAGAGGTGTGAAAGAACAGTGTGTTTCGGAACGAGGAGCTGTTGCCATGTCCACAGCATGAGTTGCCTTGGTGGGGACAGGGGCGGGGGAGCGGGGGGCAGGGAGGCAAACCTTGACCATGACCTGGTAGGCAGGGGCTGGGTCAGGTGGGTCATATGTGCCAGGCAAAGGGGGTGGGACTACCCTGAGGGTAATAGGGGGCCGTGGAAATATTTCAAGCAGGGGAAGAATGAGGCAGATCTGTATTCTAGAAACTTACCCTAGTGGCTGAGAGGAGGATGCATTGGAGAAGGCAAGACTGGAGAGTTGAGAGATGGTTGCTGTGCTCTAGATGAAACTGGATGGCCGCCTAATATTATAATGCTAATGGTGGTAATAATAATAACAGTAATTAGAAGGTGTGGTGTATTTATTTTTACAACAGCTAACACTTACTGAACACTTACACGGTGCTAGAGGCTTTACGTGGATTTTTATATTTAACACTCACGACAGCCCACTGAAGTGGGCACCGTTGTTACCTCCATTTCACAGACCAGAAACTCGCCCCAGGCCACAGCGATGAAGTGGTGGGGCCACCATTTGAACTTGGCAGGCTGGTTTGAACACCTGCATGCAATGGCATGTTGGTAAATGTTTATCAACCAGCCCTCTGAAAAAGCGAAGAGCCCTCATTTGTAGTGTGTGCTGATTGCCGTGGTGTAAATACTGCCACCACTGCCAATTTCAAGCTACCGATGTGTCATCAACAGGCTCACATTTCTGAACTCTAACTGTTCTCTTGGCCCAGAGCCAACCATGAGGGAGAAGTGCACAGCACTCCACTCGCCTCCTCCTTGGTGAACTTCACCTTCACCGGACCCTCTGGAGGCCGCTGACTTCCAGACTGCCTGTTGTTGTATGCCATCTGATCGATTCCAACTCAAAGCCACCCGATGGGACGGACTGGAACTGCCCCATATGGTTTCCTAGGCTGAAATCTTTACAGGAGCAGATCGCCAGGGCTTTTCTCTCGTGGAGCCACTGCGGGGTTTGAGCCATTGATCTTTTGGTTAACAGCCAAGGGCTTGATCGTTGCACCACCAGACTGCCTAGGATGGTCCAAACTTGGTTCCACCAGTGAGTAACTGTGTGATCTCAGGCGAGTTGCTTAACCTCTCTGAGCCTCCATTTGCTCAGCTCTGAAATAGGTTTTGATGAGGCTTTGTTGAGCTCAGGATGTGAAGCATAGGGCCTGGCACATAGTAGGTGCACCCCTAGCTCTAGCTGCTCTCATTGTTAATACGATGATATTTTCCACACCCAGACCACCAGGAGCGCATCGCTTGTTTTTCCCCAGACATCTGTCTGCCTGGCGGCTGTGCCTGCCTGATGCTGGGGCCCGGCTGGTTTCCTGGTGTTAGGTCATATTAACCTTCTGATTGGTGGTGGTGATGCTGCAGCAGCAGCCCAGCTGGTTGCTAAGACAGCCACAGGCCAGGGTTTTGTTTTATTGTATGTGTGTATCTTTTTTTTTTTAATCACAAAACTGCAAATGGTCTGAAGGATCTTAGAACTGTGGATGGAGCCTCTTCCCATGAGGGGCCCAAATTGTGCCTGTGCTGTTGGAAAAGAAAAAAAAAAAAGTCGTTGCATGAAGAGTAATAATTAGCGAGCCATCTGCATACGTCCCCCCTCCCGTCAAAGCTCTGACAATGTCTTTCAGTTACATGTAGAGTGCAGGAGTTAACCTGGCAGCCATCTGGATTTACGTTCATTCCCTACATTTTATTTCTCTAGCTCTGTTTAAATGACCATTGCCTCTCCTGATCTGTGCTCTGAAGGTATTACCTGTGGCATTCTGGGAGTGGCGCTCGTGGTAAGTGAGGAGCTGTGGAGGGAGAAATTGACTTGTAGCCACAGTTTTCTGGTTTCATGGTGAAATCAATGCAAGCCATTTTCCAGCCCCTTAATTAACTGCTTGCTAATGAGGCTTTTTTCTTAAAGGTTCCTAGTTTTTAAATCAGTGAAGTGGCCAGGAAATTATAATCAATATTATAACAATTTCCCATTTGTTTCCAATGTGCTTCTTAAAAATGCTTGTTACCTAACCTCCCGGAGAAAACTGCAATTGTTTAAAGAACACGAGGAGGAAATAATCCAGCTCCTTTCCCCGTGGCTCTCCTCCGCCCTACAAAGGCAAGATGTCATGTGCCCTCTGCTAGGACCCCGATCTGGCCCTCACTTGGCACAAACTTGCAAAGAGCGCCCAGTGTCATGGGTGTTTGGCTCCACACGAGGGACCTGAGCTTTCAGGCTAATAGAGTCAACACTTGCCTCCTGTCTTTTCAGGAGTTTGGGATGATAATCACAGCAATAGTCTCTTCTCTGAGGGCTAACAGTCTAGGGCCGGGCACTTTGCCAAGGGAAGTCCAATGAATGGGTGAACCACAACCCTTATTACACCCCAGTAAGGCAGGTGCTACTGTGTGTGTGAGTTGCCCAACAAATCGGCTCTAACTCATGCAACCCCAGGTAAAAAGGAATGAAGCATTGCCCAGTCCTGCACCATCTTCACGATCATTGGCATGCTCGAGTCCATTGCTGTGGTCACTGTATTTTAAGTGCCTCCCAACCTAAGGGGCTTATCTTCCAGCACTACATCAGACAGTATTCTGTTGGGATTCATAGGGGTTTCACTGGCTGATTTTCAGAAGTAGATCAACAGACTCTGTCCCTGGCCACCTCTCCCATTTCTCCATCAACCCTGGGCCGCCAAAGTGGCAAACACCTTGGACCCTGTTTCCAACAGTAACTGAAAGAGCCTTCTAGTCACATGCCGTTCTCTCTCTGCTTCTGTGGCCACCTGCAAGATTGCCATCAACACATCTGGACCCACAGTAGCACTTTAATGACGTGGCCCGAGGCTGGTTTCGTGGCATTTACAAAAAGTCCTTTGCCTGATCACCATCCTTCTTAACTTTTGTTTAGGTCTTGAACCCCCTAAAATGGGATGAAAGCTGGGAGCCCCTTTCCCAGTGGGTGTGTTTACCATCCTGTGGTCCCCAGGGTTTCCTGAGAAGTTCCAGGAGACTGGGATCCTAATGTACAGTGAGCACGTATTCCATGCCAGGACCAAGCTAGGAGCTGGGAACAGTGGTGAACAAAGCCTGCATTGGTCCCTGCCCTCTTGGGATCTGTCGTATACATAGCAAGGAAGGGGAGAGGAAGTGCAAGGGATGGATGCAAGGCATTGAAACAGGGTGGCCAGGTGACATTTGTGCCCCATGGACATCTGTGCATTCCAGCAGAGGGAACAGCCTGAGGTGGGAGTGGGCTAGGTGTGCTTGAGAAGAGCAGAAGAGCCCATAGGCCACCAGAATCCCTTTAACTTTGCTCTGAGCGCAACGGGAAACTCCTGCAAAGTTTTGAGCAGAGGACAGGGAATAGGCTGGGGGATTGGGAGCAGGGAAGGGAAGAAACAGAATAACCCATTAGGCTGCTACTAGAGTAAGTCAGGTGGGAGATGTTGGTGGCAGGGACCAAGGGTAGTGATGGAGGAAAGAAGGTTGGGATCCTGGATGCATTTTGAACACGTGTTGTTGCTAGAGGCCTCCAACTCATGGCAACCCCATGTACAATGGGATGAAACTTCCCAGTCCTGCGCCATCCCCATGCTCGGTTGCAGATTGGACCATTGTGATCCACAAGGTCTTCGTTGGCTAATTTTTTGGAAGCAGATCGCCAGTCCTCTCCTCCTAGTCCATCTTAGTCTGGAAGCTCTGCTGAAACCTGTTCAGCATCACAGCAACGCACAAGCCTCCACTGACAGAAGGGTGGTTGCTACGCATGAGGTACATTGATGGTGAATCGAACCCAGATCTGCT
The DNA here is from genome assembly GCF_000243295.1 of Trichechus manatus latirostris. Lineage (NCBI taxonomy): Eukaryota > Metazoa > Chordata > Mammalia > Sirenia > Trichechidae > Trichechus > Trichechus manatus. Next base: position 363,690 of record NW_004444259.1, read on the forward strand.
GCATGGAAGGTGAGAATTTCCTACTGAACCACCGCTGCCTCATCATTTTGATGACAGAGACCACAGAATTGTCTGCTGGACTGAATGTGGGGTATAAGCAAAAGAGAAGCTTCCAGGAACTCTCTAGGATGTTTGACTGGGGCAACTTGGGAAGGACGGAGCTGCCATTAAGTGAGTGGACAGACTGTGGGAAAGGCAAGTTGAGGGGGACCAGAAGCTCAGCCCGGCCATGTGGAGTTCCAGATGTCTAGTGGACATCTGTATGCTGAGCAAATAATCCGAGAAGCTGGACTATATGAAGAAGAACGGGGCATCAGGATTGGAGGAAGACTCATTAACAACCTGCCTTATACAGATGACACAACCTTGCCTGCAGAAAGTGAAGAGGACTTAAAGCACTTACTGATGAAGATCAAAGAACACAGCCTTCAGTATGGATTGATTACACCTCAACATAAAGAAAACAAAAATCCTCACAACTGTACCAATGAGCAACATCATGATAAACGGAGAGAAGATTGAAGTTGTCAAGGATTTCATTTTACTTGGATCCACAATTAATGTCCATGGAAGCAGAAGTCAAGAAATCAAATGACATACTGCACTGGGCAAATCTGCTGCAAAAGACCTCTTTAAGGTGTTAAAAAGCAAAGACGTCACTTTGAGGACTAAGGTGTGCCTGACCCAAGCCATAGTATTTTCAATCTCCTCATATGCATGTGAAAGCTGGACAATGAATAACGAAGGCTGAAGAAGAATTGATGCATTTGAATTATGTTGTTGACAAACAATACTGAATATACCATGGACTGCCAGAAGAAGGAACAAATCTGTCTTGGAAGAAGTACAGCTAGAATGCTCCTTAGAAGCGAGGATGGCAGGACTTCGTCTCAGGTACTTTGGAGAGGGCCGTCGAAAAAGAGGAAGACCCTCAACGAGATGGATTGACACAGTGGCTGCAACAATGGGCTCAAACTAACAACGATTGTGAGGATGGCACAGGACTGGGCAGTGCTTCGTTCTGTAGTACACAGGGTCACTATGAGTTGGCACCTAACAACCACAGTGGACATCCAAGTGGCAGTGCCAGGTGGGCAGTTGGTGACCTGACAGACACGCAAGCAACCATGACCAAACAGGCTTCTCCAGACACCCCGGGGCATGAGCATCACTCGCCCCACTGGAAAGACGATAGGACAGGGAAGCAGAGGGTAAGTGACAGAACTCAGGCCTTCCACCTCCTTAGCCAGGGCCATTTGCTGGGAAGGACCCAATAGGAAAAGCATCCTGTCTTGCTCAGCTTTGTTTTAATCCCACTATGGGGGAAGGGGGCTGGTAGCTCTGGGAAGACTCCTCTTCCCTGTGGGGCTCCACCTGGGCCCTCCTGCAGCAGGCCCCGCCAGGCCGAGGTAGTTTCTTTCCAAATGGCGCTTCTGAGTGGGTGCACCCCCACCGCGGTCGGTTGGTCCACGTGCGCCCTGGCACCGGGGCTGCGGAGAGGAGCCCTGCGCCCGTGACTCGCGGCTGGCTAGGCCTGGACGCTGCTCCTCCACCAGGGAACTTCGGGAAAGGCTCCAATAGGAGTGCCCAGCCCCCTCGCACCTAGGCAGCCCACGAAGGGATTTCGCTAGGTTCTCGGAGGGGATACCTGCTTTCCGCTGGCCCATGGCGCAGGCCGGTGCCGTGGGCATGCACGGGAGGAGGGACCACCCCTTTACTCGCGGTCAGAGCCTGGGTCGAGTGTGACCAGACGTGATGGCGACAGGTCTCTACTCAGAGGTGCGGGTTCTGAGGCTGCGCCGAGAGCTGCTGCTGTCGGACCAGACTAGGCGTCTGCGCCCGGGAAGTCGAGGGTAGGAAACTGGACCCCGGAGAAGGGGCGCACTGGCCCGCCGGCAGTCCGCAGGGACCCTAGGGTCCTGCAGAAGCCACAGGTATGGGCTCCGGTATGATGACCTGCGCAGATGTCCCGTCCCGTCCAGCTCGGCCAGTGGCTTCGCGGCCCTGGGCCAGCGGGGCCGGAGGGTGCGCTAACGGACCGGCGGCTGGGTTAGCGCCCCGGGAGGGGGAGCAGGCGGGGGCGCCTGCGGGGCCAGGGCGGGGAGTGGGCGGGGCGCTCGCCCGCCACCTGAGAGCTCCGTTCCCACCGCTACCGCCACAGCCAGCCCGCTTGGCGGTCCTGGCGGGAGCCCGCGAGCGGACGCGCCGGGGCAAGGCGAGCCCACCCAGCGCCGCCCGCGGCAGGTGAGCGCCTCCCAAGGCTGGAGGGGCCGCGCCCTCGCGCTCGGGTCGGGCTCTGCCGAGAAGGGGTTAGCGTCCTGGTCCCTAGCCCTGCTCCCGGGCGCGCCGGGGTCCTCCGGGGACCTGTCATTTCGCTCCCGCTCTGTGTCTGTCTCTCCCCTTCTCTGCTCGGGCTCCCGGTCTCTGTCGGTGTCTATCTCTCCCTCGACCTCTGCCGCTCTTTCTCGGTGTCTCCCCCTCTCCGTCTCTGTCGGTGCCTCGCTCCCTCTCTGCTATCTCTCTGTGTCTCGGTCTCTGTCTGTCGCGAGTTCCCGCCTGGTCTCTGTGGACCGCTCGCCGTCCTGCTCGCTCTCGGTCCGGTGATGCCAGCGCGCGGCTGGACGGCTCGCCTCCCCGGACGCGGGCCGTCTACCTGCCGCGCGCGGGCATCGCCGGGGCCCTCGGGCTCCGTCGCTCGGGCCCAGGGCGCCCTCACCCCGCTGTGGCTTCTCCCCGTCAGCGCACGGTCGACGTGGGACCCCGCCGCGGAGCCGCCGGGTGACTGCGTCCTCCCGCCCCTCCCGCTGCTCGGGTTCGAGTTGACTTCGGCATATAGGCGGCCGCAGCGAAGCCAGCCCGAGACCATTTCCCCCGGCAGAGCGGCCGGAGGTCCCGGAGGCCCCTGGGCGGCCCCCGCGCTTCCTCTGCCAGCGGGCCAGCGCAGCCGGACCGGCGTCTGTGGCTGGGGGCCTGGTAGCGGGCGGGGCAGCGAGGCTTCCCCTTTAAGGCCAGAGCCGCTGTCGCCGTGAGTGTGAGGGTGTGTGAGTGTGCGGCGTGCGTGTCTCCTCCTCCCCGAGTGACACAGCAATGAGAAATGCCTATCAGTAACTTAAACCCCGAAACTCCACCTTCCGGGCGCGCAGCGCGGAGCGGCGGTGGGAATGGAGCGAGCAGACTGAGGCCGCGCTGCAGCGCCGCCGGCATGAACTT